>NC_080057.1:3386860-3431860 GCF_026212465.1 Amaranthus tricolor | reverse complement strand
AAAACCTTCAATAAACCTTCGATAGAAACCTGCATGGCCAAGAAAGGAACGAACTTCCCGCACAGAGGCGGGGTAAGGCAGAGAAGAAATAAGATTCTAATAAGATTCTATGCTGACATATAGAGGGATTAATTCCTTTTATATCAGCAGCCGTCCACCCTAGAGCTGTTTTATGCTCCTTCAGAACTTGCACCAGCTTTTGCTCTTGAGTCGGAGTTAGATTACTTGCGACTATGACTGGCAGAGTGTCAGTTTCTCCCAAAAATGCATACTTGAGATGGTCTGGTAGTGGCTTCAGTTCCACTTCAGGGGCCTGCACAATAGAAGGTAGAAGTCTGTTAGATGTGACAGGTAATTTCATAAAACGATTTGCATACCTTCCTTGCTTATTTGGAAGCACTTCCAGGGAAGAGAAAGCTTCCTTGATCTCATCTTCAAGCTCAAAATGTTCCTGCAAGTCAGTATATTTCTCTTTTTCCACAGGTTCAGTCAAAACAATATCTAACCCATCATGACCAGAGAGACAAAATACTTGCTTAGTTAGTGCATCAATGACATCTATATATACTAGAAACAGATTCACGATCAGAGGGGTATCTCATGGCATCAAATAAATTAAACCGGATAATCTCCCCATCGAATTCCATGGTCAACACCCCACTGTGAACATCAATTTTAGTTCTGGACGTTTTCAGAAATGGTCTTCCTGATAAGATAGGTGCTGCACTAGGGGATTCATCATTTGGCATATCTAAAACATAAAAGTCAGCAGGATTTAGCAGTTCATTTACTTGCACGAAGACATCCTCAACTATTCCTACAGGGTATGTATTAGAATGGTCGGCAAGCTGAATAATCACTCGAGTGTCTTTCAAAGGTCCTACATTCAGAGCTTTATAGATATATAAAGGTATGACATTAATAGAAGCTCCTAAGTCCAGCATGCATTTATCGTATCTCGTGTTACCTATTTTACAGGGTATAGTAAAAATACCTGGATCCTTGCACTTTGGAGGAACTTTCCTCTGTAACACAGCATACACATTCTCACTTACTCTGACTTTTTCATCTCCACTTAATCTCCTCTTGTTAGTGCACAACTCCTTAAGAACTTTGCATACCGCGGCACTTGTCTTATAGCTTCCATTAGTGGTATGTTCACCTCAACCTTGCGAAAAATGTCTAGGGTCTCTTTCTCCTTTTCATGCTCTTTCTTCTTATTCTTAGATGATAACCTGCTAGGAAATGGAAAAGAAGAAGAAAGTTGATTAGTATTAGGAGAAACAACATCACTAATCTTAGGGGGCTGCTTATCTTGCTATGCAACAACAGTCTGCTGTTCCTCTTGGTGTTCTGCCATCCCTTTAGTCTTTTTCGCTGGGATCTCTAATTGCTTGCCACTTTTAAGTTAGATTGCACTCGCGTTCTCCTTTGGATTTCTCTCTGGTTGACTCGGAAGCTTGTTAGAGTTCTGAGCTTGGAGCTTTCCCACTATGTTAGCTAACTGAGAAACTTGGTTCAACAAGTTCTTTAAACCACTTCTTGTCTCTTGCAGAAAATGCAAAGTGTTGTCAGCCATTGCCTTCACGATATGTTTCAGAGACATGCTACCAGATTGTGGCTGGGAAACTTGCTGATTTTTAAGTCACGGCTGATATTGTGGTTGCTGATGAAAACCAGGTGGAGGATTAGATCCTTGCTGTTGCTAGAAAGCTGGTGGTTTGAAGTTAGAATTACCTGCCTGCTGCTAAGCATTACCATATCTCAGGTTTGGATGATCTCTCTACCCCGGATTATGAGTCTGAGAGAACGGATCATAACGTCTTTGGTGCCCCTGACCACCACCAATAGAATTCACTTGTTCTTCTTGCATAGTAGGGCACATATTAGTTGGGTGTCCTACCATTGAACAGAGGCCACATGCTTTTTCTTGCCCTTTTTTGATCATTAATCACTCCACTAAGGAAGTGAGTTTAGCTACTTGTTGCTCGAGGTTACAACTCACCACCTCATTAACTTGACGTACAGAAGTGGATTTGATATTTCGACCTCCTCGATACTGAGAGTTTGCAGCCATGTTTGCAATCAGTTTCTTTGCATCCGCAGGTGTTTTGTCAACCAGTGCTCCACCACATGCTGCATCAACTAAATTTATGTCTGTCTCCCTGAGTCCTTCGTAAAAGTACTGCACTAATAATTGCTCACTGATCTGATGGTTTGGACAACTATCACATAGTTTCTTGAAACGCCCTCAGTACTCATGAAGTGTCTCTGCATCATCCTGTCGAATCCCACATATTTCTTTCCTGATATTGGCTATTAAAGATGCTAGAAAATATCTTTCTGCGAATACTTTTAGCATTTGATCCCATGTTGTGATGGTTCGAGCAGGTACTTCAAATAACCACTCCTTAGCAGCATCAAACAAGGCAAAAGGAAATGCCTTTAACTTGAGTTGGTCGAGGGTGACCCCAGCAGGTTTCATCCCCGTACATGCTATGTGAAATTCCTTTAAAAATCTGCTAGCCTCATTCATGTGAACTGAACCCAAGGAGTTAGTATTGCAGAAACCTGAAAATGTGGGAAGAGCTCTAATCAACCCCGGCTTGATCTCAATTTCTGCCTCATCGTCTACTATGCACAATAAATTTGGATCAAACGTTGGAGCTGCGAGCTGCTTTAGTGTTTGATCACCCATCTCAAAAATATATTCACCCTCCTCGTCCAAAAATGAACTTTCACTATGAGGTAACGGAATATGACGAGCTTGCTCCAGTAATTGAGCACGAGTCCTTTTAGCTACAGGGAGAGCAGAAAAAGTATGAATTATAAGTCCCTGGTTCCTTGCTGCAAATCCCCTTAATCTTTGATTCTTCGAGCTTCTGTCACACATACACAAACAAGGAACTACATGACAAGTTAGTAGGAAAAGTTAGCAAAAACACAAGTAATAAGGTAATAAAAAGCCAATTCCCCGGCAATGGCGCCAAAATTTGGTACGACTGTCGCGTATCTACTAAAAACAAACCTAACTAAAACCTCCTAAAATGTAGTAGGGTAAGCTAGGGTCGATCCCAAAGAGAATTAGATTATCAAATTATTACTTGTGTATGTTAAAAACCCCTGTTTTAAACAATGACTATTATGATCTAATATATAAAACTACGGAATTGAAAATAAGCTAAGTATGGAGATGTAAAATTAACAGTAAGAATAAATATTAAAAATCAAGAATGACGAAATAGGGATCGGGAGATATATTATAGCATTGGAATACCAATTGTTCATCGAATTACATAAATCATGCATATATCTTGATGTTAACTAATGAACAGCAACTAGTATCCAAAACTTCCCTTAATTGCAAAAACAACCGAACAAGCTCTTGGAATATTGTCTAACTAACTAATAATCTAGAACAAGCTCTCTAGACTCGATTAATTAGCAGCATTAATAATTAGGAAGTAGCTAACTGAAGCCAGACAATTCTCACAAGCTCGGATTCGTGCAACTTAAAGGGTTGATAATCATAGGCATCGGACAAGCATCAGTCACCCATCAAACACCTAAGTGCAACCAAGGAATATTAATCCGGACAATTACGTATCTCACGGTAATACTCTAGCTTTTAAACTAACTAATTACACTCAAGATGGGCGGTCTGTAATATAATCTGACCGTTCATACCAATAAAACAGAATACCAATCCAATCAAGACACAAACATAATAAGCTCAAATCATAACATTCTTATTCTCACAACACAATAATCCAATGTATACTATATCTCCGTCCCGTACTAAATCTAGCCTAACATATTCTGAATTGAAATACTAACAATGACACTTATATAAATCATATTTCTGAAGTAGAAGGTAAATAACTATAATGGGATAAACTGTAAAATTATTTGATAAAATCTAATAACCGAATGAAATATTAAAGACAAAAATAACTTAACAATTATCCATGAATTGAAATTCTTGTTGCAAAATTTATAAACAGTCAATTAAACTAAGAGTACCAAATTGATGGATGAAAGAACCATGAACGGTACTCACAACCAAGTTTCGTTGCAAGCTAGGGTCCAACCCAAAGGACTAAGTGTATTAATTTGAGCTAATTAAACTAGTAGGAAGGTTGTGAGATAAAGAGAGGATCAACTAAAACACTACTTAAAGCAATTAACAAGACACTAGGGAAAGGGGAATCCAATTACATTAATGAAACCAATAACAAATCGCAATTAGACGATCATGATCTCAATTAGGAACGATTAACTCATTCAACTCACTCCCGCGCAATTAAGCATGTTAATTATCCTACTAAGCTAATTCACTCTCGTGCAACTAGCCTAGCAAAGGTATGGAAGAATCTAGACTCACAATCAACATACTTCCGCACAATTAATTAAAAGCACAATTAAGAACCTAGAATCAATTAGCTAAAAAGATTCTAGTCAATGTAAGCATCATCCACACAAAATAACCAAGAATCAATTGCATACTAATCACAATCAATCACTCAATTCATCAACATAACCTTCATCAATATCCCTAGAACAAAATCTAAGCAAACATAATGAAGAAAAACATGGAAAACAAGGTTAAACAAGAATTAAAGCAAGAATCAAACAATTAATCTAATCATCTACTCTAATCAACAATGAATTAAACAAAAATAAGAATTAACATAGCAATAAAGGTGATAGAAAGTTAGAAAAGCTCATGGAATAGATGAGAAGAGAATCCACAAAGTTGCTTTTTCACGCTCTCTAATCTCCATTTATATCCAAGCTTTCTCTCTTTAAAACTACTCCTAAACTAGAGAGAGAAAACCCTAATCTAAACCTAATCCTAATTAGAGGAGAGAGAAAAATGTAAAAACCTCCTTCCCGAAGTCTAAATAATGTCGTATTATTTATACTTCGTGTTACAAGACAAGAAAGAAGGAAATCCGGAAATTAAGCTCGATAAAGAACTAGAAACCAGCACGTGCGGCTTTCATGGCCGCGCACGCAGTTGCTTGAGCCGCGCCCGCTGCAAGGCTTCTCTAAGGCATCTCTAAGAAGTTGCAACAACTAGGAAGAACAGAGGGCCGTGCCCGCGGTGGTCTGTGCCGCGCCCTTGTATTCTGCAGCCTGACAGTGTCTTGTAGATTGAAACGACCATAACTTCTGTTCTAGGAGACCTCTTATGGTGTTCAACCTACCGTTGAAAAACTCTTGAAGTCTAGTTTCCAACGCACTTTGAATCGCCTCAATTCGATGTGAAGATCAAAAGTTATGGCTGAAAGAGTAAACAAAGGTCAGGTTTGCGCGCCCTCTACGTGGTATCTCCTTGCTTAAATGCTACAATTGCTCAACTTCTTAGCTTCTTTCTTAGCTTCAAGATTCTTCTATTGAACTTTCAAAAGTTCAAAATAACTCTACATATGTACTACTCAGTACTCACAATGTGGTGGATATCAGTAGTGCTTGGGAAACATTTCAGACACATTAAAGAATAAGTCAAAATTTTGGAGGAAAAAAAGTAAAAGAAGTGTTCAAAATTGTTCAGGATGGACTAAATGAGGTTGGACGAGTGACCTGAAATTCATATGCTATCCTAAGTGAATGTCATTTTCAATCACCTCAACTTAAATTGCTTTATGGCCTACTCTAATCAGTTTATTCTTAATTGTCTTAGTATTACCATCATTTTAATAGTAATCATCCCACTATTTAGCCTTTAAACACTAAGCAGCCAGCTTAACAAAAATTAAAAAATGAACAAGTCAATTGCAGCAGCCCAGGAAAAAGTCAATTTACTTCTATGGGCTAAATAGAGTCATAGCCCATAGAAGTAAAATGGATAGTTTGATATCACATCCCAACATAAATCAATAAATTTAACAAATTTCATACGAAAATATGTGACGATGAATTTGAATGAAAAGAATAAATATTTGTTTACCTAGATAGCAATATGACCATAAATTTGGCAGCAGGATTCAAAAGCAGAGGACTTGGTAGAGATTGGAGTGAGAAGCACCTTGTGGGAATCTATTGGCCGCTGGACTTTGAATTGGACAGAAATAACAACAATGTGGTCTTTTTCTATTGAAGGATCAAGATTTTGAAGATTATAGGAATAAGTAGTTAAGTAGAGCAGATCATTGCCGAGCTTGTGCAAGGCATCGAAAACATACTCTAAATAGTCCTCAAAGTCAGAGGACAAGACAACATTCAACCATTGTTTGGTGTCTAAATCATAAGCCTGAAGCAATTGCCTGGATTTGCGGCCATAAAAGTAGACAACCCCGTCAACAAAAACAATTGGACCGACCCAATCTCCGTCGAATTCTCAATGAGGCATTCCCGGTAGCATCAGCAGGGTAGTAGGCGTAGAATGAAGAAACAAAGGGGAGGAACAGGTCCAAGTGAACAAGGATACGAGCGTGCAAAGGATCAGACACCAGCGTAGGAGAAACTTTGAATTTTCTACCAGAAAAAGGAATTGGCTTTGGCAAGGGATCCCATGTATTATTACTGGGATCAAATACCCCGCCGAAGCAGAACCAATTTGAACTTCTAAAAACATAATGATTGCCGCAAAGAGCGACACAATTTGGAAAATTCTTATCCTCCATTAAAAGAGGACCTTTTTTTCAACCTATCTGAAGGTTGGTTAAATCGAATTAAGACATGCCTTCATGAACTTCAACTATGTTGTTTTTTCCTTTAAAATTGGAAAAATAGTAAGAGTAATCTGGGTTTAGACTTCCACTTCAGGCCTTGCAAAGGGTGTAAATTACTGAACCTACCGATACAATTGTGCCGATTCCAGCATCCCCTAAGAGCGTAAAAGGACTTTTTGACAATTTGTCGCTATTTAGATCCAATATCTGGAATTCCGAATAAGAGGAATAACAAATGAAGACTGATTTGTTTTTCTTCGCACTATGCACCGCCCGTCATAAAATCTTCCTCTTTAACGAACACTTTTTCACATACCCATCACCCATAATTTCTCTGAGTAATCTATCAGAGAGAGGAGGAGGAAGAAGGGGTAGGAGGATGATCGGGGGATAATAGGTCGCATCTACTATCTTAGATCAAATCAACATTTTATATTCCTAACCTAACTCTATCAAGTTCACACTAGATAGTGGCAAGCTAGGGTCTAACCCAAAGGACTAAGTGTATTAATTTGAGCTAATTGAACTAGTAGGAAGGTTGTGAGATAGAGAGAGGAACAACTAAAACACTACTTAAAGCAATTAACAAGACACTAGGGAAAGGGGAATCCAACTACAATAATGAAATCAATAACAAATCGCAATTAGACGATCATGATCTCAATTAGCAACGATTAACTCATTCAACTCACTCCCGCGCAATTAAGCATGTTAATTATCCTACTAAGCTAATTCACTCTCGTGCAACTAGCTTAGCAAAGGTAGGGAATAATCTAGACTCGCAATCAACTCACTTCCGCATAATTAATTAAAAGTACAATTGGGAACCTAGAATCAATTAGCTAAAAAGATTCTAGTCAATGTAAGCATCATCCATACACAATAACAAAGAATCAATTGCATACTAATCATAATCAATCACTCAATTCATCAACATAACCTTAATCCATTTGCTTAGAACAAAATTTAAGCAAACATAATGAAGAAAAATATGGAAAACTAGGTTAAACATAACAAAGCCTTGTCCTCAATGCTTAAAATAAGGAAGATAACGAAACCAACTAATTTTTTTTAAGCTCTTTTTTGGTGTTCTTGCCTTTTTTTTAACTATGGACGGCTTCTTCTTGAATGCATTTGCTTTTATTAAACACAATATATGCAATTTACTTTCTTGCTTGGTCCAAAGAGCATGTTACTTTCACATTTTCATTCAAACTATCACAACACAAAACAAACTCCCAAACCCAAAATGCTTCACCAAACTAAGGGTTAGGGAGACGAAAGGACATAAGGCTTGTAATGTGGCTCATATTCAAGAAAGGGAATAGGCTCAAAGGGTTAGCAAAAGGGTCAAATTCAGAATAGAAAAATAAAATTTGTAACAAAACAAAAAGAAGATAAAGAAAATGAACAATGCCCTTGTCCTCCCCTAGAGTGGCTCGTCACAGTCTCGGGAAGCTAGAAGTCAAACCAAAGATTAAGACATGCATAGCTAAGGATCCAAAATTGCCACTCAACAAAGTGATGAAGGCTAGAACAAACAAAGCTCACAAGGGATGCATAGCAATTACCAACTAAAGGGCTTCACATCCATTATAGAGAACAACTCCATCTTACCATTTTCCCATGAACTAAGGCTTCATGGACCCCAAGAGTTCTTAAACCGGCTACCTTAGCATATAGTATCCTAGAATCAACCAATGACATTCTCAAACCGTGCACACATTCACCACTTAGGAAGAAAAACATCCAAGGATACAAATCCCAAAATAGAATGTCCAAAACAAGAACTAACAAAACACAATTTGCCAAAATTACCTTGAATGTAAACAAAATCTTTTTGGATATTACAAAATAAAGAACATGGAAATGCATATACAATTGCGCATGGCATATATGGATAAACATCCCACCAAACATGATAGAATACCCTCCCCCAAGCTTGAATGAGACAATACACTCAAATCATAAACCATAGAGTCCCTGGGAGGGGAAAAGAAAAGAAATCAATCCAACAAACCAACACATAGTCTTCAAGCCATCAACCATTAGAGAAAGAGCAAGGAAAGATATTACCGGATATAGGTGGGTGTAAATACCAGCAAATGACCCAATTTAACCTTTCAAAGCCTATTTCCTCCAAAGTTATGCCTCATATATCGTATGCTAGGAAAGAGGAGTAAAACTTGATTCTTGATCCAATACCAATGCACCAAAGAATATCAAGTTATGTACCTAGCAAAGGGCACACAAACATTTCCATGAGAGAAAATCTATACTAACAAAGAAAAGAAAATGAAAGACATAAAACATAGGTTACTTCCTGAGAAAGGCTTGCTTAAGGTCCAAGCTCGACCGCTCTAGTAAATAAAATTGCAACGATCTCAAAAGCTTGTCAAATGCACTACTAAACATTTCATAGGATAAACGGTAGGCAAATGACGGGAGGAGGACGTGCAACAAGATTATTGCACGCAAATGAGGAGGGAGATGCCAAAAGAAAGAAGAAAAATCAAAATAAAAATCAAGAAAATAAGAAAAAGAAGAAGAAGAAAAAGAAAAAGAAAAAGAATAAAAAGCCAAAACCTCCTCAAAATCATTTTGGGTGGCAAAATCACCTTTTTCCTCAATAACCGATGAGAGAGGGGGCTTGAATATCACCAATAAAAGGAGGGTCCCCAATAGGCTCTTTGACAAAAGAAGGGAGGGACATAGGATAGTAGGGGATATGGTTAAATCTTCTTGAAAAAGGGATATGAGAAAAGGGAATAGGAGCAATGGTCTCACCTATGAACTCTTCCTCACCACCATTCCTCAAATCACCAATAAGAGCATAGAAGTCAATCATAGAGTCCTCAAAAGAAGAAAACCCCTGATCTCCATCTCCCTCAAACATCCAACCTGCAAGAGAAACCACATCTTCCTCTCTATCACAACGATGAACAACAACTCCCTCAACATCCTCAAAGCCTAGAGTCTCAAAACCATGCATGAAAGGATGTAAATTCATTTCAAACTCATTTTTCTCCCATGAAGCATTATCAATGAACTCACTCAAAAGGCTATGAGTTTTCGTTACTCCTTCAATGAACACATTAGTCATAACCTTAGATGAGTCCAAATACTCATGGATAGAAGGGTCACAAACATGCAAGGTAGACTCATCAAGATGTGGAAGGGGGTTGGAATCCACAAAATCAACATTTTCTTCATTCTAAACTCCTCCACCATTATCCAAGGGACTCTCCATCTCTCTTGGTTGCTCAAATTCATCCTCATCCTCCTCATGGTTCCCTCATCCAAAATAAAAAATGGCTCACTCACATCTTCACCAAGGGTAGCTCTTAAAGGGGGTGAATAAGGGGGAGGAAGGCGCTCAAGCTCAAAAGGGGAATGAAAAGGATCAAAATCCTCAAAAATCCTCTCATCACAAGAAAATCTCCCCTCTCCTTTACACCCTTAGCCCATATCATCCTCAAAAGCACTCTCATAATCCAAGTGAGGTACCTCGCATCCATTTCCAACAACCTTAGCACTCATCACTTGAGCAAGTCTCACTTATCTCAACTTTTGTTCCTCTTGAAGCTCTTGGAATTGTTAGGTGAGATATTACATTTGGGCAAGAATTTGGGCATCAATGTTATTGGGTTGAGGCTCACAATCACCATCAACATGCATATCATCAACATTAGAACACACCTCATCACAATGAGCATAAGAGGGAAAGGGGTTAACATGCATATTTGGATCATCACAAGGCATAATAAAAGCATCAAGAGAGGTCATGCAAAAATTAAAAGAATCTTGACATTGAGAATCAAAACAAGAAACATGACATTCTCTATCATAAGAATCTCTAGCAAGCCATATGAAGAAATTCCGAGCATCATGCATAGGCAAAAGATGGAATCTACCATTATACATATTCTCAACCATTCCCCTAGTATACTCATTCATGCCCCAATAAGCTATACTACAAGCATCACTAAGAGAACAACCATGGAAACTATAGAAACCATCAAGTCTTTCAAAATAGGCATAGAAGGGTTCGTCATCAAATTGAGGAAAGGATAAGCAAGCCATTTTTTTTACACAAAGCAAAGAAAAGCAAACAAAATCAAAACTATACACAAGAACCTAGCTAATCTAATCAACACAAACTAATTAACACCTTTGTTCCCTAGTAACGGCGCCAAAAATTTGATCGGGGGATAATAGGTCGCATCTACTATACAAGATCAACTCAACAATTTATATTCTTAACCTAACTCTATCAAGTTCACACTAGATAGTGGCAAGCTAGGGTCGAACCCAAAGGACTAAGTGTATTAATTTGAGCTAATTAAATTAGTAAGAAGGTTGTGAGATAGAGAAAGGAACAACTAAAACACTACTTAAAGCAATTAACAAGACACTAGGGAAAGGGGAATCAAATTCCATTAACGAAATCAATAACAAATCGCAATTAAACGATCATGATCTCTATTAGGAACGATTTACACACTCAACCCACTCCCGCACAAGTAAGCATGCTAATTATCCTACTAAGTTGATTCACTCTCGTGCAACTAGCCTAGCAAAGATATGGAAGAATCTAGACTCTCAATCAACTCACTTTCGCATAACTAATTGAAAGCATAATTAAGAACCTAGAATCCATTAGCTAATAAGATTCTCGTCAATGTACGCATCATCCACATACAATAACCAAGAATCAATTGCATACTATTCACAATCAATCACTCAATTCATGAACATAACCTTCATCCATTTCCCTAGAACAAAATCTACGCGAACATAATGAAGAAAAACATGGAAAGCAAGGTTAAACAAGAATCAAAGCGAGAATCAATCAATTAATCTAATCTTCTACTCTAATCAACAATGAATTAAACAAAAACAAGAATTAAACAAAGTAATAAAGGTGAGAGAAAGTTAGAAAAGCTCATTGAATAGATGAGAAGAGAATCCACAAAGTTGCTTCTTCAAGCTCTCAAATCTCCATTGAAATCCAAGTTTTCTCTCTCTAAAACTACTCCTAAACTAGAGAGAGAAAATCCTAATCTAAACCTAATCCTAATTAGAGGAGAGAGAAAAATTTAAAAGCCTCCCTCTGGAAGTCTAGAGAAGGTCGTACTATTTATACTTCGTATTACAAGAAGAGAAAGAAGGAAATCTTGAAATTAAGCTCGAAAAAGACCCAGAAACCAGCGCCCGCGGCTTTCATGGTCGCGCCTGCGGTGGCTAGAGCTGAATTTATGGCTGAAAGAGTGAACAAAAGTTATGGCTGAAAGAGTGAACAAAAGTTATGGCTGAAAGAGTGAACAAAGGTCAGGTTTGCGCGCCCTCTACGTGGTATCTCCTTGCTTAAATGCTACAATTGCTCAAGTTCTTAGCTTCTTTCTTAGCTTTAAGCTTCTTTTATTGAACCTTCTTGCCTTCTCTTAGGTCATAAGCATCGAAGAAAGTGCCAAGCACCTACACAAATAGACCAAGAGAGAAAAGAGTGAAAGAACATATAGGAAAACACGCAAATCAAGCTAGAAACTAAGCAAAAAGCTTATCATTCACAAATAAGGCATAAAACCATAAAACAAGACAATTATAACTAAACAACACTAAACGGAATAGAAATAACAAAGAAACACCGAAATAGACCTAAAATTAACGGAGAAAAACGCCGTAAAATGTGTCATATATGACGCTTATCGGAGGAGGAGAGAAATAGCATAATTGTTTTGAAAACTGAGATTAGGGTTTTTACAAAAAACAATTTCCTTGGAAAAGGTGAGTTCTACAGTAACATCTTTCACTTGTTTCCTTTTGCGTCTTTTTTTTTTATGTATTGTCTTTTAATTTGTAAACTAGTTTTGGGCTCGAGTCATACCCCGGGTCATTATATATATGGAGTATTATAAATGAGGTTTTATAATAAAAATTATGTGATAAAATATAACAAGAAACAATAAATTAGTTAAATTTGTTGTAAATAAAGGAGTAGTCTAGTACAAATAGTATAAAAATATTTAAGTGAGATCAAAATGATAATCTCACAAACAATGGAACAATATCGGTGTGTTGTTCAAGTGTATTTGTGATACAATCCCTCGTGTACGTAGGCAGCCGCGGTACCTCGAGGACTACGTACAAACCTGAGCAGTGGGCAAGCATGCAGCACGTGGGTAATGCTTCATGTCAGCAGCATGGAGGTCGTGGGCATGGAGGTCATGGAGGTCGTGGGCGTGGAGGTCGTGGTATGATAACATGAAGGTAGTTAGAGTTTAGTGGGTAGTTAGAGAATGAGTGAAATGCAATTCAATAGTTTGTTATTTTACTTAGGAAGGTAGTGGATCCTACTTTTTAGGATCATTAGCAGCATGATGTTTTAGTTATCTTATAGGTTGTAACTTCCTTATTTAAGGGAGTCTATGATATTAAGAAAGGTAATCAGAAAATTGTCTCAACTTCCTTCTCTAAATTCTCAAGCTTAACCTTTCTGCTCAAAAGGAACTATCATTTGGTGCTTTCATTGAGAGTAACTTCCCTCCCTTCATCACCCAACCATGGCCGAAGGAACAAGGTTCCGAAAATTGGAGGAGGCACATGAAACCCACACCGTCCAAATCACCGAACTCACGAAACAAACTAATGAACTAGCCGGACACATGGATGAAGTACGCACCGCCCTCACGGCTCTAACTGGCAGAATGGATCAACTCATAATCCAAACAGCCCAACGAAACAGCCCCCATCCAACACCAGCCCCCATACTACCCACCCCGCAACAAAACCTCCCGCCAGTGTAACACCCTCGACCCTTCAAGCTCGATTTTCCCCGTTTTGATGGAACTAACCCACCCGGGTGGATATTCAAAGCTAATCAGTTTTTCGATTTTCATCAAACACCCCACCCTCAGAGAATGCAAATTGCTTCTTTTCACATGGACGGCCCCGCACTCGCGTGGTTCCAATGGGCTCACACCAATCATCCATACCCAACGTGGGAGGCCTTTACCGAAGCCTTAGATGCTCGATTCGGGGATTCCCCATACACCGACCACATGGGAACCTTAGCCAAACTCACTCAAACGTCCACCGTCACTTCATACATTTCCGAATATGAGTCCCTAGCTAACAGGACCAAGCACCTCCCAACCGAGTTCCTCCTCCACAATTTCGTCTCTGGCCTTAAGCCTTACATCCGCCGGGAAGTCCAAGCACTCCAACCTCGGACCATTATCGAGGCACAAGGGCTGGCTCGGCTGCAAGAGGAGAAGCACACCGATCGCCAACTGCCCACTATGTCCGCTGCCAGTAGAACACCTATGTTGGCTTTGCCTGCACCCACTACAAAACCCAACCCTCCACCGGGAATCCGTAGACTAACAGCCGAAGAAATGAAGACGAGACGAGAACAGGGCCTTTGTTTTAATTGTGATGAACGGTTTGCACGAGGGCATAAATGCAAGAATCCCTCTTCCCTACTCCTCCTCGATGATGCCCACAAAGATGACCCCCCCGCCATCCTAGAAGTAGAGCCTGTCACTATCACTGAACCTCCCGATATCTCGCTGCACGCCTTGGCTGGGCAGAACTCCCCACGCACCTTAAGGCTAGCCGGTCAGATCAATAGGGTTGGTGTCCAAATTTTAATCGATAGTGGGTCGACACATAACTTCATACAAGAAGCCCTGGTTACGCGACTTGAATTGCCCATTGACACAAGCTACTCCTTTCCAGTAACTGTGGGCAATGGTGATTCCCTACAATGCTCCGGGTTGTGTTCAAAGGTACCCATATTACTTGCCGAAAGTGTCTTCCCTACTGACCTATTTGCTCTACCCTTACACGGCGCGGACATCGTTCTTGGGGTTCATTGGTTGCAACAGTTAAGTCCTGTTACCCTGGATTATAAAACCCTCACATTCTCCTTCATATATAACACCAAACTCATCATCCTCAACGGAACACCACACCTTGCATCTAACCCCATTCAACCATCCCAACTAGCCCGCCAACTCCAAACACACTCCATAGCCTCCCTCTACACCTTGTGGGCTGTGCCCCGTATTGAACTCATCTCCCTTGACAACAATCCACCCGCTCTAACCAAACTCCTTAGCAATTTCTCCCAGCTTTTCGAACCTCCAACTTCCCTTCCCCCAAAACGAACCCAAGATCACCGCATCCACCTTGCCCCTGGAGCCCAACTAGTTAACGTCAAGCCATACCGGTACCCGCATTTCCAGAAGCGAGAGATTGAGAAGCAAGTTACCCAAATGCTAGCCGATGGGGTCATACGGCCAAGCACCAGCCCCTTTAGTTCCCCTGTGCTCTTAGTCAAGAAGAAGGATGGTAATTGGCGCTTTTGTGTCGATTATCGAGCTTTCAATGCGGTGACAATCAAAGACCGTTTTCCAATCCCCACCATTGATGAGCTCTTTGACGAACTTCGGGGAGCTACGTTCTTTTCCAAACTTGATCTCCGCTCTGGTTTCCATCAGATTCGAATGCAACCCAGCTCGGTACCGGCCACTGCCTTTCGAACTCATGAGGGCCATTATGAGTTCCTTGTTATGCCCTTCGGGTTATGCAATGCACCTTCCACATTCCAAGCTACAATGAACTCGGTGTTCCAGAGGTATCTACGGGACTTCGTCCTAGTATTCTTTGATGACATATTGGTTTATAGTTCAAATTGGGAAAGCCATCTTCAACATCTCCATACTGTGTTGACTGCACTACAAGAGCAACGGCTCCATGTCAAGCTCTCAAAGTGCCTCTTCGCTCAACAATCAGTCCAATATCTTGGCCATGTAGTCTCCGCTTCCGGGCTCTCAGCTGACCCATCTAAAATATCGGCTATTCAAGGGTGGCCAACTCCAGCGAATGTGCGTCAACTCCGTAGCTTCCTTGGACTAGCTGGGTATTATCGACGGTTCATTAAAGAGTATGCCCGCATTGCTGCCCCTTTGACCAACTCACTATGCAAGGACGGTTTCCAATGGATGGTTGAGCAGCAACGTGCCTTTGATGAACTTAAAAATGCATTGGTGGCCGCTCCTGTATTGCAACTACCGGACTTCACCGCCACGTTCTTTGTCAACACAGATGCTTCGGGATTGGCCATGGGAGCCGTGCTCTTACAACACAATCACCCCCTTGCCTATTTCAGTAAGGTGTTTTCCCCAACCATGAGGAAGGCATCCACATATGTCCGCGAGCTATATGCAATCACCGAGGCAGTCCGTAAGTGGCGACATTACCTGCTAGGGAGGGAGTTCGTGATTCGGACTGATCATCACAGCTTGCAGCACTTACTCACTCAATCCATTCATACCCCGGAGCAAGAACAATGGTTGGTTAAGCTTCTCGGTTATCAGTACCGAGTTGAGTATAAGCCAGGAAAGCACAATCAAGTTGCGGATGCATTATCTAGGCGAGAGGAAGGGAGCCTTTGCACCATTGCTGCTCCTCTTATCGATCTCACTGCCCGAATATTCCACGCTCAGGCTGAGGATACCGAGCTCCAAAGCCTCTTGCAATCAGTGAGGCAGTCTCCTTCAAAATTCCCAGACTATGATGTGGTCAACGAGATAATATGCTTTCGAGGTCGCTTCATGATCCCGGCTGGCTCCCAATTGTGTCATGAGATATTCAAGGAGCTGCATGACACTCCTATAGGTGGACACTCCGGCTTCAAGCGAACATGGTATCGTATCACTCAATCTTTCTTTTGGAGATATATGCGGAGGGATATCAAGCGGTGGGTGCGTGAGTGTGCTATCTGTCAACAAACCAAGTATCAAACCACCCGTCCGCAACGGCTACTTCAACCTTTGCCTCCACCTGCTCGAGTTTGGGATGAGATTACGATGGACTTTATAGTGGGTCTCCCACCTTCTCATGGTAAGAGTTCGGTTATGGTCGTTGTTGATCGGCTCACCAAGTACGCGCACTTCGCGGCACTTCCTGCCTCTTTCACTGCACGGTCGGTCGCTGAGGTCTTTGCTACGACCATTTCCAAGCTACACGGTATACCGCGCAGTATCATCACTGATAGGGACTCCCTGTTTATGAGTTCCTTCTGGAAGGAATTATTCACTTATTCTGGAACAACGTTGCAAGCTAGTACTGCATATCATCCACAAACCGACGGTCAGACCGAGGTAGTCAATCGGTGCCTCGAACAGTACCTTCGAAGCTTTTGTATGGACTATCCCGCCAAATGGTACAAGCATCTACATTGGGCCGAGTATTGGTACAACACCTCCTTTCATTCATCAGCCGGGATGACACCCTTTGAGGCACTTTATGGTCGCCCGCCCATGAGGATTCCTGACTATGTCATAGGAGGTGTCCAAGATAAGGCAGTCGATCGAGTTCTTCACGATCGCGATAGCCTTCTTTGAGAGCTGCGAACTAATTTACTTCGAGCCCAAAACCGCATGAAAATAATGGCGGACAGGAAGCGGGTTGATAAACAATTTGTCATCGGTGAGTGGGTATTAGTCAAACTCCAACCTTATCGCCAGAAAACAGTAGCATCTCGTGCTTCAAATAAGCTTTCTCGGAGGTATTTCGGGCCGTACCAGGTTATTGCTAAGGTTGGCAATGTCTCCTACAAACTACAGTTGCCAGAAGGTTCAAAAGTCCACCCGGTTTTTCATGTCTCAATCCTCAAGCAATTTTTCGGTGATCCGAATGCAGTCCAACTAGAGCCATTTCCGGAGGATACCGAGGCCAACCTTGAGGACAAGGTTGTTTCTCAAGGGGGATGATACGATCCCTCGTGTACGTAGGCAGCCGCGGTACCTCGAGGACTACGTACAAACCTGAGCAGTGGGCAAGCATGCAGCACGTGGGTAATTCTTCATGTCAGTAGCATGGAGGTCATGGAGGTCGTGGGCATGGAGGTCATGGAGGTCGTGGTATGGTAACATGAAGGTAGTTAGAGTTTAGTGGGTAGTTAGAGAATGAGTGAAATGCAATTCAATAGTTTGTTATTTTACTTAGGAAGGTAGTGGATCCTACTTTTTAGGATCATTAGCAGCATGATGTTTTAGTTATCTTATAGGTTGTAACTTCCTTATTTAAGGGAGTCTATGATATTAAGAAAGGTAATCAGAAAATTGTCTCAACTTCCTTCTCTAAATTCTCAAGCTTAACCTTTCTGCTCAAAAGGAACTATCAATTTGTCGGCCGTTCCCTACGGTTAACACACCACTTTCACACAAAGACACTTTTGAGTGGAAGGTTTAAGTCAAGTAACTTATGCCCAATAGAGAATGTCTTTACACTATTGTGCTTGATGTATTTTTCAAGTGTAAAAATAAAAAAAATACCTAGAAGAAGATTCCCAAGCATCAAGGGAGGTGAATAATCACGTTAAACATTCTCTTAAATGGGGGGTTATGAGAGTTACTTATAAAGAGAATAATGGTGGTGACCTTAAACATCCTCTTAAATTGGGGGTTATAAGAATTACTCAAGAAATTAAGTGAGGGAATCCAAAGATCAATCCATTGGAGTCTAACGGGCCAACACGTGTCCGATCGGGCGGCTGGACCTGATACCTTGAATTCCCTTACTTTATTGCAATTCAACAGCATATACTCAGTACTTTATTGATTCTTTTGACTGTAGTAGTTGCATGTTTTCAATCAATAATAATAAGGAGTTTCTGGTGACTGAGTATGATGCGTAAGACGTGTTTTGCCTTCCTTTGAACCCCAAAAATGTTGAGCAGATACCTACATCTACTAATAAAAATAATCCATACTTTGTTTTCAAATAGAATTAGAAATTGCATTTTGGATTGACCGATGACAATGATCAAATTTCACTTAATTTGTTAGAATCTAGGATACCTACTTTAGGTCAAGGTGGAGATGAGTTTAAGCAACTCTTTGTTATGCATGCAATATCCACATTTTGATTTGTCTGAAGTTAGCTGGTAATATTTTTGTTTTTTATGCTTTAAAAAACATAGTTCCCTTTTTTATGATATAGATACCTTTTTTTTCCATGAGAGTGACTATTGAAAGTTGCATAAGTATATTTTTAAATAAGGTCACTATAATATCAAAAATGGAATCTATATGTGTTTTTTTCACTCTAACTAATGGTGGTATTATTATTGCAGATATTTTTTACCTTGTCTTTAGAGCAATCACTATTGCTTATTTGTGGTGAATTTGACTAAAGGAAAAATTCAGTTTATTGATAATCTGAATTATAATGAGGATAATCATATCTTTTTGAAAAAGTTGTCTAGTTTCCTGGTATTCCTTTCTCACTCTTCCATATTTTCACAAAATTCAGTTTATTGATAATCTGAATTATGATGAGGATAATCATATCTTTTTGAAAAAGTTGTCTAGTCTCTTGGTATTCCTTTCTCACTCTTCTATATTTTCACAAAATTTAGTTTATTGATAATCTGAATTATGACGAGGATAATCGTATATTTTTGAAAAAGTTGTCTAGTCTCCCGGTATTCCTTTCTCACTCTTCCATATTTTCACATTTAAGTTTATTGTTTATTGACTTGTTTATAGTGAGCCACATATTCTCACTCTTTTCTTGTCTGGTGCTTCTGTGGCTGTTGTGATGCTTCTTGTTGTGATAGCATGAGTATGGCTATCATCTGATCTGTTATTAGGACCTGATCTCTCTTGATCTTGATCTGCATTTTGTGTGGTCTGAACTTTATTAGGCAACATTATAGCTGATAGTGAACATAAAGTTGCAGCATGGTTGCTATAATGACTCTTAATAGATCGTTTAATGGGACTGTGATTTGATTATATGCTTTTTTGCTAGTGTGATATGATCAGTACCTTCTTTGATCAAAGGCTTACTCAATCTGGAGCTATGGCTGACTACGCTTTGGAGTTTCCTACTTTGAATTGGAGATCTAGCAAAGATAATTCAGATTCTGATGTTTATATTATAATCAGTATGCTTTTATTCAATGGAGCTGATGAGTTTAAATGTGGAATCGTAAAAACAGTTATGATTCTTTCCCTTTTAAATTATTTGTTTTATTTCTTTTTATTATATTTCCTTAATATTGATTACTTAATATTTCTTTGGTGTTATCTGATAAGAATGAAGCTAGATCAATTATAATTGGTAAGGTGGCTAAATTCAAACTTGATAAGCAGCGTCTTCAAAAGAGGTTGAAGAAAGAAGGAAGAAAGAGATTGAAGAGAGGAAGAATAAGAAGCTGACTGAAGACAAGAAGAAGAAAGGAAAGGGGAAGGCTTAAGATGTTGTGTAACTGATTTTTTGACTTAGTTGTGATTAATTAATTTTCTGATGCTAAGCAAAGTACTTTGAACATTGTGTAGCTAAATAGTATTAATTCAACTTTTGTGTAGGTTATTGAAGATTGGAAAAATATTCATTTTGTGTAGGTCAGTATATGTTAAAATAAAGTCACTATGTTATTTATAAGGTCTTTGTTTGGTTAAAAAGGTCACTTTATTTTTAATATTGTATAGTGTCAAAGTTAAGGACAATGTTAAATTAATGGTAATTATTGTAGGTCACTACATGTTAAAATAAAGTCACTTTTTTATTAATAAGGTTACTATTCTAAATATAAAGGTAAATATGCCAAAATTATGGAATATATGTTAATTAATGGTGAAAAACTGACAATACAAGGGTATGAATTATGAAATAAAGATTACTAATTAGGATTAAAGATCACTATATTGTGAAAAAAATATTACTATTCCAAAAGAATTATATCTCAAAATTAAAGGTTACTATGTCAATCATAAAAGACATTATATCATAACAATCAGTATTTAAAAGATATAAAGTTTCCAAAAATGAAATTACAAATAAAACGTAACCATGTAACAATACAGGTTACTATGACAAAATTTGTTGTTCTTAAGACAAAATTTGATGTCTTTAGACTATCAAAGCATATACTTATTATTAATATTTGGTGTTTTGGCACCAAATTCTCTATGCTCCTTCAAATTGAGAAATCAGAGCTCCCATCGAGAATTTTTTAGAGTTTTGGCATTTCACATGAGCACCCTGGCACATTTATGCTCACATTCGCAGTTTAAATACCCATCACGAGTATATTGGTCTATATCGAAAAGGGTTCAAATTTCGCAAAAGGATGTTTGATAATATAAACAGACTCGTAGCTTATTTCCAGAGGCACATCGATGATCCTATTCATGAGTCTCCGTCAATTCGATCCGTTGCTGCTATGGTACCAATGCGTAGTCCAGCAAATGGTGGTTCTTCTGGAGGTGGATAGGGTGGTTCAGGCGTTAATGATAGTGTGTGGCGAGGGTCTTCGACAGAGAACATTCTAGGACAGGTAACTTTGCTCACTATGATTGACTCACTTTGAGTATGACTTGAGCCTAGCTCTCTTATCTTGTCTAGGTAAAGGATAGCAAAGGGTCTGTTGGTATCTCAAGCGTCTAGTGTGAATGTGCGATTCATATATTAGTTTGTGTGCTTCCACAATTCTTTCGACCCAAATGGATGTATGATTTTTTAATAGTCTTTGACTGTATGAATGCCTTCAAAGTCCCCATGTCATATAGGAATGACACATTTCTGTCTGTTAAAACTGTACAACTTCTAAAACTCTCTTTGTCCTTAGTGACTCATATCATTGTATGCACACTTGGGATCTGCTCTTTAATAATTAAGAGCGATATAGTAGAGAGGAAAGATTACTGAAAAAGAGTGCATTGATTGATTTGGTATTTATTGTTTGACAAATTTAGGGTACTTAGAAATAGGAATATGTATAGATTAATCTGGGATCATGTCAAAGGTGCTCATAAAGCGAGGCTAATTGGCTAGTTGTGTTAGCTAATTAATTTTATCTTTCCTGGTGTTAAAGTACATAATGCTCCAGGTGAGGAAGCATTTCCTCGTGGATGGGATTTAAGTGGTGGTGCTGGTAATAGCGGTGGAGGTGGAAGTAGTGGTTTGGGTGGAGCTGGTGGTTATGCTAGCAACGCCTTTGGACGGGTTTAAGACAACAAAGACAACGGGCATGGTTCCAAGTGGGGTTTTGACAATAAAGAAGGGAACAATGGTAGTTGGGGAAGCTTTGCTGGTGCTAAAGTACATAATGCTCCAGGTGAGAAAGCATTCCCTGGTGGCTGGGGTTTAAGTGGTGGTGCTAGTAGTGGCGATGGTGGTGGAAGTAGTGGTTGGGGTTTTGATGGTGGTGTAGGCGGGTGGTATGTAATTAGTGGCTGTCTTAGTGGTGTGTTAACATTTTGATGAAAAATGTACTAACTAGGACTCCTTTGCAGTGGTTTGGTAAAACTATGATCCTTTTCAGGTAAATGTAAACATTTAGTGCTAGTAAATTTATGTCGTCTTATATAATATAATCTGAATATCCTCTCATGCTCTGATCCTTCTAAGCATTGGGTTTTGTGATGTACTTTGTATATAATTAGGTGGTGAGGGATCCATGAGAGTTGGACCTGAAGGAATTTCTAGTTTTGACCCCATGTATTTGGGTTTTCTCATTTTTGGGTTGGATAATTAACAAATTGCCATCTGATGAAACTAATCTCACATATATAGGGGCTATATGAGGTTGCTACGTATTGTGTTTGCAACAACTTTGAGGATGCTGATCAGTTGCAGAGGGGGATTTGTAATTTGGTAGTCTAATTTTCTCCATTTAGGATATTCATGTAAGCTAGCAATTTGGTAGTTTCATTCTCTGTTTTGGCTAAACATGTAAGTTAGTAATTTGGTGGTTTTGATATGGTAGTTACATTTTCTGCTAATCTGATGTAGATGAGCACCGTTTTTAGTGGTTACTTTGATAAGGTGCAATTTATGCTTAGAGATGTGGAGCGCACCCCCCATTAATCTCTCCAATTAACATAGCATGTATATCCCCTGGCAGGATGGTAAATAAGTTTTGAAATGTTAATAAAAAACTATATACTTTGAAAAAGCAAACTACAAAATGAATGAAATGTTCTTGCTTCGGGGCTTAAAATTGGTATTGGAAATCGTGCTACTACTTCATTGTGGTATCATCATTGGGTAGGCAAGGGGCCTATTTATCTTCATATGACTAGTGAGGTTCCCTCTTCCAAGGCCCATTGGTTTGTGCATAATATCATTAGAGATGGAGTTTGGTATTTGGAAAATAAAAGGCATCTTCTATCTTCTACCTTAATATAAGAAATCTTAGCCACTCCAATCTCTACTTTCTCATGGACTGAGGATTTTATCCATTCGCCTGCCTCAAAATTGTGTGAGTTCACAATTAAGTCAGCTATCACTCGCTCATCTCTCCCTCCCTTTCTAACTTTTCTTTCTTTACTACTTGGAAGTCTCTTTGGAAAAAAACTGTCCCTTCAAAATATAAAATGCTTCTCTGGAACATAGTGAATAGCATCCTTCCTGTGGCTAAAAGTTGACGCATTTCCTGCCTAATATTTCTCCTTTATGTGCTCGCTGCAACATGTATAATGAGTCTCACTTACACTTATTTAGGGATTGCATTTTTTTCCTCCATCCTTTGGAAAGATGACATTTACCGTTGCAGTTTGGCATATATGGAGGCAAAGGAACACTACTGTTTTTGACTTAAAAATGTTTAATTCTCGTGTTGTTTTCAGGAGGTTCATTATCGATTATAAGTGTACTAATCATATTATGTAGGGTAAAGGAACAATTTTTGATACTCCGAGCAGTTCCAGAATTTTGAAATCTTGGAACCCTCCCCCCTCCCCCCAAGGTTGGGTCAAGGTGAACACGGATGGCGCTTGGGTTGCTATTAATGTTGTTGCTGAAGGAGGAGTGGTCAGCAGGGATGATGGCACTTGGATTATGGGTTTTTAAAGCAAAAATATAATGTTGTCTCAACATTTGCTCCTGAACATTTTACTGTTAGGGAAGGTCTTGCAATGGTAGAGCGTCATGAGATGAAGGAGGTGAGTTGAAAGTTGATGCTTTATCCATAAGAGTTATGCTCAATTCAGCGGCCAACAATCTGCATCATGTGCTAGCTGCTGTTCTGAGATATTGAAGAGACCATCAGGTATTTTGATGTCTTCGAAGTTACACATGTGCAAAGAAACAACAATGCTGTGGCACATGAATTGGCTGCCATTGGGTTGGAAATGAGATCTGATCATCGTATGCATATGACATACCCTGATAAAGTCAAGCCAATCTATAATGAGGAGCTGGCTGCCATTGCTGCTGCTGCATAGGAGGGAGGTCAGGAAGAACATCAGGAATGAAATATCTCCTGTCAAGCTAAATCACAATCTAAGCTTTAGCTAATTTTTAGTTTTTTAATGCTTTTCTGAGGGGCCTAGTTGTTGTTCTAGTTGATTGATCTCAAATTTTCTATTGTTAGTATATAGGAGATCTTTTATTTCATTTCATGTATTAGCCTCTAATTTTACTTACGATTTTAGACTATGGTTTGTAAAACATTTTCAAGCCTCTCCTCTATTGCTGCACTCAAGCTGTAAAATATTGACTCTAGGTATAAACAATGTGGTCTACAAAAGGGGAAGAAATGAAAGGTACTTGAAGAAGAAACCATTAAATGAAATTCGAATAGTTCAATGCAAAGGCATATATATGCTGAAATAAAAGAAAATGGGGTAAAAAATAAAAATGCAAGGCATCTTGTCCATATAGCTTTGAGTTAGGTACACAATGACAACTCATAAGTAGCATCTTGCCCATATAACTCATATATGTAAGCTTTCACATGCATGTGTATATCAACATATGAGTAAACTATTTTTCACATAGCTTAAAGAGTTTTGACTACAGTTGTGTTTCAAAAGATATAGATATTATATAACAATAAGCAACTTCCAAAAGCAGAAAACAGTTTAATGAAAAATGAGAAGAAAAAAGAGGAATGAAGACAAAGAAACAAATTAAAATGCTTGGTTAAACAGCAGAGGATGAGGGGGGGGGGGGGGGGGGGGTCGGTGAATTCATTTCCCTATTATAAGCTTGCTTTTATCCTAACATAAATAACTTTGTCCTCTTACCCTTTCACCTTGCTCTTTTAACCTTCCTCCATCATATTCAACAAACCACATTTTTATCTCAATCAATTAATCTATCTAAGCCTTATTCAGTTATTTCAAAACATGTTTATTTCAAAAACCCCAAAAAGATTGTTATTTATCATCATTCCTGCTTCACCAACACTGTTAAACAGCCTCAAATTGATCTCACAAAACAAACAAAATATTTATATAACAATGACAAAAAGCCCTAGTCCTAAAATAGTATTTATTTGATTATTTTTACGGGTACTTGATTTTTAATTCATTTCCCTATTATAAGCTTGCTTTTATCCTAACATAAGTAACTTTGTCCTCTTACCCTTTCACCTTGCTCTTTTAACCTTCCTCCATGATATTCAACAAACCACATTTTTATCTCAATCAATTAATCTATCTAAGCCTTATTCAGTTATTTCAGAACATGTTTATTTCAAAAACCCCAAAAAGATTGTTATTTATCATCATTCCTGCTTCACCAACACTGTTAAACAGCCTCAAATTGATCTCACAAAACAAACAAAATATCTATATAACAATGACAAAAAGCCCTAGTCCTAAAATAGTATTTATTTGATTTTTTTTACGGGTACTTGATTTTTAATAATAAGTTTAATTTTATTTTTTTACCTTTTAAGTCTTTTACCTTGATTTTCTTCAAATATATATATATATATATATATATATATATATATATATATATATATATATATATATATATATATATATATATATATATATATATATATATATATATATATATATATATATATATATATATATAAACTTCGAGTTTTAATTGTATATCAATTTACCATAAAAAAATAATAATAAAATATTTAAAAAAACGTATTAAATAAAAACATTTTTTGTTTGATTTGCTAAAGGCTCCAATCTTGAATTACTTTCCTTTTAGCTTTTTTTTGTTTTTTAGCCGATAATTCAAATATTATTACCATAATTTCAATCATAAGTTTTTTGTCAAAAAAATTCATGTGATTTTTTTGATAAAATGGATGAAAATAAAAATGTGATGTGGATGTTTGTTTAGACTAAGGCTTAATAATATTGGGGAAATTTTTCATGAATTAGTGATTATGTTAGGATAACGTAAGCTTTCCAAGTAATAACCTTATGTAAATAAGTCACCCCAACAGTCACCCTAACAAATCCACTCAAACATTTTTGGTGTACACCTAATTTCGATAATGTTGGTGTACATCGAGCAAAATTAGGAACTTAGGGTAACTATTAGCGATTTGGGTAACTTTTACCCTTTTTGGGGCATGCTTGAGGGAAATGCATTATTAGGGTAATAAAAGTCAAACTAAGCAAAATGAAAGTAAATATAAGGATAGAGGAGATGGTAATGGTGTGCTTGTAAGGAATATTATGAAGTGATGTGTGCTATGAGGTGAAAAAAGGAGAAGTTTTAGGTTTTTTTTTTTTTTTTTTTTTTTTTTTTTTTTTTTTTTTTTTTACGGGAAAGTATTAGTTTATCTGGGGGAGGGTGGGTAACTATTACCCTCGTTACGAGGGTTATAATTCCCTTATCTCTCTCTTTCATCATGGAAAAACTACCATATTTTGTATACGCTTTGCCTCCTAGAACAATATCTCTAATTACTTATGTTTCTCAAGTTTGACTTTTATTATCCTTATTATATTACCTCCAATCCAAGCATTGCATTAGGGTAACTTCAAACTAGATACTATTTTGATGTAAATAGGCGAAAGCATAGATAATTTTTTTATTATATTTAAGTATTTTGACAATTTAAGGCAACATTACAATAAATGTAAAATATTTATTGTACACCTAATTTTTTTTTTTTTTTTAAGTTTATGGTATTAACCTCCTAACAGGTCCCTAAGTCCAAAGAAGCCCTCAATTTCATCCATTTTGGCAACTATCATGGTGAACTATCATACACTTTCAAATGATTATCTAGTTATGTCTCTTCTTTATAGTATACGGTTCCTTATGACAATTCCTATTAGTCAACTCCAAATCATTTTGATACTAAGGCTTTGTTGTTGTTGCTTTTGTTGTTTTTACTTTAGGGAGAAAGGGTAAAAAGCAAGGAAAGTGAAACAAAGAGATGTAAGAGTAAAATGGTGAAGGAAATATTAGCTATTAGCTTTCCCTTGTTAATTTGAATATAAAAGGTAAATAAACTATAGAGGTACCTTAAAAAAACACGAGGGTATTTTCATAATTTCGCCAAACCCGAGGGATCTTTCCAAATATTTTTTTTCTACCTCTTTAGGCTCTCTTCCCACTAAAATTCAAGGTTTTACGTACACTCTCATTCAACTAAAAATAAACCCTAATATTTAAATCATGGAATCAAGTTTTTGAATTCAAATTGAGTTTAGCCAAAGTCGACGTATACATTAAACCCATCATTTACAATAGACCCTCATTTAGGACTTAAAGAACTTACTAAGTATGGAATGAAGACTCTTTTTTACATTACACCCATTGTTTACAATACACCCTCATTTAGGAATCGATAGAACTTGCAAAGTATATGGTGTAAAGGCTCTTTATATAAGACCTCCAACAATCCTTACCCCACCTTAACTACTCCAACCCAACACCCACCATCACACATTCCCACCAACACCATGGTAGACCAAGCCTTTGATTACCACGGTACCGTGCACAAACCCCAATCCATTAACATCTCCAATACCCAATAGCCCAACAACCACCACACCCTCGCCTGAACACTAACTACAACTATCATTATAGAGAAGGGCAACTCAAAGCTGAAAAAGATTTTGAAAATAAAAGTTTGAACAATTCTACCTAAGTACTACTCAGTACTCACAATGTGGTGGATATCAGTAGTGCTTGGGAAACATTTCAGACACATTAAAGAATAAGTCAAACTTTTGGAGGAAAAAATGTCAAAGAAGTGTTCAAAATTGTTCATAATTAACTAAAGGAGGTTGGAGTGACCTGAAATTCAAATACTATCCTTAGTGAAAGTCATTTTCAATAACCTCAACTTAAATTACTTTATGGCCTACTCAAATCAGTTTAATCTTAATTGTCTTAGTATTACCATCATTTTAATAGTAATCATCCCACTATTTAGCCTTTAAACACTTAGCAGCCATCTTAACAAAAATTAAAAAATGAACAAGTTAATTGTAGCAGCCCAGCAATTAAAAGGTGGTACCTTGTTAATAAGTTACCAGCTTTATTTCAGTGATTGCTGCTAAATAGAGCCATAGCCCATAGAGGTTAAATTGATAGTTTGATATCACATCCCAACATAAATAAATAAATTTAATAAATTTCATTTGAAAATATGTAACGATGAATTTAAATGAAAAGAATAAACATCTATTTACCTAGATAGAAATATGACCATAAATTTGGCAGCAGGATTCAAAAGTAGAGGACTTGGTAGAGACTGGAGTGAGAAGCACCTTGTGGGAATCTATTGGCTGCTGGACTTTGAATTGGCAAAAATAACAACAGTGTGGTCTTTTTCTATTGAAGGATCAAGATTTTGAAGATTATAGGAATAAGTAGTTAAGTAGAGCAGATCATTGCCGAGCTTGTGCAAGGCATCGAAAACATACTCTAAATAGTCCTCAAGGTCAGAGGACAAGACAACATTCAACCATTGTTTGGTGTCTAAATCATAAGCCTGAAGCAATTGCCTGGATTTGCGGCCATAAAAGTAGATAACCCCGTCAACAAAAACAATTGGACTGACCCAATCTCCGTCGAATTCTTAATGAGGCATTCCCGGTAGCATCAGCAGGGTAGTAGGCGTAGAATGAAGAAACAAAGGGGAGGAACAGGTCCAAGTGAACAAGGATACGAGCGTGCAAAGGATCAGACACCAGCGTAGGAGAAACTTTGAATTTCTACCAGAAAAAGGAATTGGCTTTGGCAAGGGATCCCATGTATTATTACTGGGATCAAAATCCCCGCTGAAGCAGAACCAATTTGAACTTCTAAAAACATAATGATTGCCACAAAGAGCGACACAATTTGGAAAATTCTTATCCTCCATTAAAAGAGGACCTTTTTTCCAACCTATCTGAAGGTTGGTTAAATCGAATTAGGACATGCCTTCATGAACTTCAACTATGTCGTTTTTTCCTTTAAAATTGGAAAAATAGTAAGAGTAATCTGGGTTTAGACTTCTACTTCAGGCCTTGCAAAGGGTGTAAATTACTGAACCTACCGATACAATTGTGCCGATTCCAGCATCCCCTAAGAGCGTAAAAGGACTTTTTGACAATTTGTCACTATTTAGATCCAATATCTGGAATTCTAAATAAGAGGAATAACAAATGAAGACTGATTTGTTTTTCTTCGCACTATGCACCGCCCATCATAAAATCTTCCTCTTTAACGAACACTTTTTCACATACCCATCACCCATAATTTCTTTGAGTAATCTGTTAGAGAGAGGAGGAGGAAGAAGGGGTAGAAGGAGGAGAGAAAGAGCATAAGTGTTTTGAAAACTGAGATTAGGGTTTTTACAAAAAACAATTTCCGTGGAGATTGTTATATATATATATATATATATATATATATATATATATGTATATATATATATATAGAGAGAGAGAGAATCGATATATATATATATATATATATATATATATATATATATATATATATATATATATATATATATATATATATATATATATATATATAGAGAGAAAGAGAGAGAGAGAGAGAGAATCGGGTCCCGGTGAGAACCAACTTCTATGTGAGAACTCATCCTATATGTGAGAACAAATCTCAGCCATCAACTTGTATTCAATCTAACGCCTGTGATTAATCACAAAAAACTCCTAAAAATCATGTCTAACTGTCATCTCTCTCCACCCAGTTAACTGACTTTTATCTCCACCACGATGCTTCATCAATGGCGTCTAATTAGTAACGCTATTTCTCATTGCTTCAAATTGGATCCTCTAAGTAATCATAAGCAAGTTCACACCGACCTCGCTCGCCTTGCTCGAGATTAGTAATTGCAATTGCAATCGCTGCTACAATATCAAATTTGCCAGGTTATTGAATTGCATGTTAATTGCATGATAATTTTCGATTTTTGAGGTTTTTTCTGTTCTCATTGAATTACATGTTTAATTGCATCAATCACCAAGTTATTGAATTGCATGTTAATTACATGATAATATTCGATTTTTGAGGTTTGTTTTGTTCTCATTTAATTGCATGTTTAATTGCATCAATTATTGATTTGATTGGATTTACTTCTTTGATATTTTTTTAATTGAATCAATAATTTAGGTTTGATTAATTTGATAGACATTAAAAATATGCAATCAAATTTAAAATGAGCAAATAAATTGAAAATGAGCAATTCCAAAAAAAAATGAGCAAATATAAAAATGAGCAAATGAGCAAAATAAGTTGGTAATGGTGGTTGTGGTGGTGATAGTGGTGGTGGTAGGGTGCAGGGGCAAGGATAGGGGCGGAGGAAGAAGAGAGAGTTTGGTGGTGGTGGTGATTGTACTGTGTAAGGAAGAGGGTGAGAAATGGCATTCAGCTCATTATCATAAGTTGCAGAAACAGTGAAAGAGGTAGCTGTAGCTAATGCTAATGGTAATGCTAGGATTAGAAGAGAGAGAGTGCCCATATTATTGTGCAGAAAAAAGAGTAGACAGAAAGAAAGTGGAGGGAAGTGATGGGAAGGCTTATGTAGCTGCTTCGTGGCAGGTGAAAGACTACTAGGAGCGTTGCATTAGTGAAGCGAAGGCAGTCCTTTGGGGACTTCAGCTTGCTGCAGATTTTAGCTACTGACAGGTCACAGTACAAAGTGATTTCATTTAAGGAGCATTCATGATTGATTGCAGATACAACAGTATGCAAAATCAATTTCTCCTGCATCTGCTTGGTTTATAATTGACTTTTTATATAAAATTGATCATTCGATGTAAATTTGGTTCTATAGATATGCTTTATGCTTGATGTTTCTGCGTTATACTGTGTTATTTTGACAAGTAATATCATATATAGGCTCATTTAGCAAATAAGAAAATAATTAGTTGCTCATTTGTCAAATGAGCAAATACTTAGTTGCTAATTTCACAAATGAGCATTGAGTTATTTTCTCATTTGACAAATGAGCATTCAATTATTTGCTCATTTGACAAAAGATCAAAGAATTGTTTGCTTATTTCACAAATGAGCATTGAGTTCCTTGGTCTGCTTGCCTGTGCACAAGCTCTACCCCCTTCTTCTTGGTCTGTTTCCTGCACACCAACCAAAATCCCTTCTTCCACTTCCCTATACAAACCTATCCCCCCTGCCCCTTCATCTTTCTGCTTGCAGTTCTGATTTCAGAAATTGTTGTGTGTGTGTATCTCTGTGTGTGTGTGAGTGAGTGAATGTAAGAGTGTATGTATAAGTGTGTGTGTTTGCTTCTGGCCGTGTACATTCTTATTTAAGAATCTGATTTCAGTTGTAATTATTGAGAGTCTGTGTGTAAGTGTGTTTAAGGGGGTGCATATTCACTTGTTACTATTTTGTGGGAATGTTAATGACTTGTTATATCTATTATATTTAATGACATAAATGATGAGGAATAATGAACTTCTTGACAGTCATTCTAGTACCATCACAAATGTGCCAACTACTCCTACAATAGTAGTTTCTCCTAAAGTAGCACCTTTGCTCACTCCTGGAGGAACAAAAGAATGGCTTCCAATATGCCCCAATGAGTTGAAACCAACTATAGGGATGAAGTTTAATAATCTTGAAATGGGCCTTGAATTTTATAAAAGTTACGCATTTTCTGCTGGATTCAACAAAAGAAAGTCTACAACTAAAAGACAAAGAAGAAGCAAAGAATTAAATCACAGTATATCTTATGCAATAAGGAAGGATACAAAGAGAAAAGAAAGGCTATTGTTGAAAAAGATTTAAATAACAAGGAAGGAAAAAGCAATGAGAAAAAGCTTTAATCAAAAGGAAGAGACTCGTTACTCGTATTGGGTGCAAGGCACATATTGTTATAAAGCATTGTGATGATAACAAACTCATAGTGTCACAATTTCATGAGGGACATACTCATCTACTATATACACCTAGTTGCAATCTCTTCCAAAAAGAAGGAAGGAAAATGAACATATTGCACAAAAAAATAATTGTGAATAATTCTAAGGTAACACTTTCAAAGTCTCTTATGTTTCATGAATTCTCCATATGTTCTAATAAAAGTTGTTTGCTCATTTAACAAATGAGCAAATAATTATTTGCTCATTTGAAAAATGAGCACTGAGTTGTTTGTTCATTTGAAAAATGAGCATTAAATTGTTTGCTCATAAGACAAACTATTTTTTTCTTTAAATAGGTGAATATTGGTCCCGTTACATTTTTTCGACTGATGAAGGAAATTGTTGGAGGATATGATAACATTGGTGCATCTAAGCAAGATTTCAAAAAATTTCGTAGAGATTTAAAAGCATACATTCAAGGAAGTGATGCTGAAATGTTCGTGGATAATTTTACCAACAAAAAGCTAATGTGGAGTGTTTTTTTCTTTGATTTTGAGATGGATGAAGATTATTGCCTTTGTAGAGCATTGTGGGCAGACCCCCTTTGTAAAAAGAGTTATGCTCTATTTGGTGATATGGTATCCTTTGATACCACATACAAACCAATAGGTAATACATAATAATCACAATTCATTTCCATGTTATAACTATGGCTTAACTTAATGACTTTGTTTTAAATGAACTTCGTATAATTGTTTAATTACTTCAATGTGAAAAGTGAATATCCCCATAAGTCTAATTTTCTTTGATAAGAGTATGTATATGGGCATTGAATTGCATGTTCGTTTGACAAATGAGCATTGAATTATTTTCTCATTTGACAAATGAGCAAAGAATTGTTTGCTTATTTCACAAATAAGCATCGAGTTATTTGCTCATTTGACAAATGAGCATTCAAATATTTGCTCATTTGACAAAAGAGCAAAGAATTGTTTGTTTATTTGACAATGATCATTCAGTTATTTGCTCATTTGACAAATGAGCATTGACTTATTTGCTCATTTGACAAATGAGCATTCAAATATTTGCTCATTTGACAAAAGAGCAAAAAATTGTTTGTTTATTTGACAAATGAGCATTGAGTTATTTGCTCATTTGACAAATGAGCATTGACTTATTTGCTCATTTGACAAATGAGCATTCAATTATTTGCTCATTTGACAAAAGAGCAAAGAATTGTTTGTTTATTTCACAAATAAACATTGAGTTATTTGCTCATTTCACAAATGAGCATTCAATTATTTGCTCATTTCACAAATGAGCATTCAATTATTTGCTCATTTCACAAATGAGCATTCAATTATTTGCTCATTTGACAAATTAAAAGAGCAAAGAATTGTTTGTTTATTTCACAAATGAGCATTGAATTATTTACTCATTTAAAATTTAATCTGTATGTATAAAAAGGTACAACATGGTGTTTACTCAGTTTACAGTGGTTGACCATCATAAGAGCTGCATTACTTTTGCTGCTGGTTTCATAGCAAAGGAAGATATTGTGTCATTTGAGTGGCTGTTCAGATCATTTCTCAAGGCAATGGGTGGGAATAGACCTAATTGTATGATCACGGATTAGGATCCAACAATGAAAATTGCTGTTAAAAGGCACATAATGAAAAAGTTATCAGATAAGGTGGAGAAATCAATCATGCAAGAAGAAACTGGTTTCCTAAAAAGAATATGTGCTTGCGTTTGGCATCTTGAAATTGAACTCTCTGAGTTTGAAGAAAGGTGGAACAAGGTGATGGTTGAATACCACTTGGAAGAACATGAGTGGTTAGGTTATATGTACAAGATAAGGGACAAGTGGATTCCGGCGTATTTCAGAGATGTGTTCCTTAGAGGAATATTGCGTACAACATCAAGATCTGAAAGTGAAAACAACTTTTTTTCTCTCCTTTATCAATCCTCATGTGTCACTTGTTGAGTTTTACTTGAGATATGAAGCTGTAATTGACGCCCAAAGACACACTTAAGGTCAGAATAATAATGATTCAAAGCACAAATATCCTGAGTGCAAAACACCACTAGGGATAGAAAAGCATGCCTCACATTTATATACTAACTCCGTCTTTTATGAATTTCAATATGAGGTTGAAATTGCTTGTTTTTCTTGTGGTGTTGATGAATTAAAGAAAGAAAATGGTTTGGAAGTTGCAAAAGTAAGTGAAGGAAATCGGATTAGAACATTTGATGTTGTGTTTAATCCAACTAATTATGACACCACATGTTCTTGCAAGCTATTAATAGACAAGGAATTCCATATAGACATATGATTTGGGTTTGGAAAGCAAAAAGGTTTGAAACCATCCCTGAGCAGTATATGCTACACAGATGGACTACTATGGCACTGAAGAAACCAATTTTTGACTTGGGTGGAAACCTGGTGGAGCAATGTGCTAATTTAATTCACAAGAAAAAATTGTTAAATGATTTATGGTCAGAAATACACATTTGTGTAAGTTTGGCAGAAGACAAAGATGAAGATATTCAAGACCTTGTTATAAGCCTTCAAGGAATAAGAAAGGATTTGGAGGCTAAGAGGATTGCAAGAAATAATGAAACAACAGTTGGAAGTGCAAGCAACAAAGGACAAGACATTGAGCTATTGATTGGAGCTAGTGTGCCAACTGAAATAATTGTCAAACCTCCAAAAATTTCAAAAAATAAAGGGATTGGATTTTATGTATCAAATGAAGAGAATTCAAAAAATAAAGGGGCTGAGATTGATGTGCCAAATGCTGAAACAAGAGGTAGAAGTGCAAAAAGGCTGAAGGGAGAAAAAGAAAAGGTTGTAGAACAAAACCAGAAAAAGAAGAGATTATGTAGAAGTTGTGGTGAATTGAGTCATCATGATATTAGAAATTGTCCAGAAAAAGTGTAATGATAACTTTATATAAATATAAGATTTAATATTTTTATATAAATTCCTAATTGTAGGCCGTACTTGTTATTTCTTTATTTGTTTTCTATTCTTGTCATTGTGTGCATATGTTTGTCACTTTGTCAGTATTCTATAAGACTGACAGACTTTGTAGGGGAAAGAAGTGTGGGAAGAATAAGATCAAAAATACCACATTTATTTGATCATTTGGCAAATGAACAATTAATTTTTTGCTCATTTAGCAAAAGAGCAAATAGTTAGTTGCTCATTTGTCAAAGGAGCAAATACTTAGTTTCTAATTTAACAAATGAGCAAATAGTTAGTTGCTCATTTGTCAAATGAGCAAACATTTTTTAAAACATTCATTAAATCAATAAGCATTTCTTTAATCAATTATTTGCTCACTTGACAAATGAATATTTCTTTATTCACCTGTCAAATGAGGAAATAGTTCGTTGTTCATTTGTAAAATGAGCAAATAGTTCAAATAAATGGTAGGTATACTTGACAAAGTATTTCAAGTAAACGCAAAAGATCCAATTTAAATATAACCACCACAAATGTAACCATAATCAAAAGTCAACACAAAAGATATAATTTCGATTCAAATATAACCACCATTTTTACATCATTCAAAGACCAACAAGAATCTAATTTTGATTCAAACTAATTATCTAATTTTGATTCAAATTAACACTACTAAACAACTTACATGTTGATAAAATCATTCTTTTTCTACTTCCCTAAACCTAGAAAGCCATATCAACACCACCAACTATCTAAATCAACACTACACCAAGTAAAATACTAAGCTTTTTCTTCTTAAGCTTTTTCTTCTTAAGCCTTTTCTTCTTCAACCTTTTCTTCTTCAGCTTTTTCTTCTTTAGCTTTTACTTCTTCAGCCTTAACAAAAACTTTCTTCTGCTTTTTCTTCTTTTAAGAATTTCTTTAACAGACTGAATTAGTGTTTATTTCATTTGAAATTATTGACAAGGTGTACTTCACACGAAGTTTTTCTATGATTATCACCTATAAGAAATAGAAAAGAAAAAATAAAACAAGAAAATTTTAAAAAATAAAAATGCCAGAAAGAGGGTGAAGCAGGAAGTAGAAGAATAGAATAAGTACTAAGAAACCCATATATTGGCTACATTTAAAGCATATCAATAAAGAATATAGTTTTACTACATTTAAAGGTTCACTAGGTTCACTACACTTTGGCTCAATGGCTCTACAGTTCATAGCCCAAGTTTCAGCCAAGGTGGAAAAGGGAAGGTGGATGACTATGTGTGCAAGGTCACTTTAGCAAAGAATAATTTGCTCATTTGGAATATGACCAAAGAATAATTTGCTCATTTGGAAAATGAGCAAAGAACGATTTGCTCATTTGACAAATGAGCAAAGAATAATTTGCTCATTTGAAAAATGAGCAAATAATTGCTTGCTCATTTGAAAAATGAGCAAATTATTGGCTGCTCATTTAACGAATGAGCAAGATTTAAATCGCTCATTTCCTGCACAAGGTGCATAACAATACATCAGTAAGTGGCCAAAACCACACACACACACAATGCTAACTGATCATTCTATGCTAACCTTGAAAAGATGAGCTGAAATAACCAAAGATTTGGGGATTAATAGAAAGAGTTGTTGTATTTCCATCATACTTGAATGATATAAGATTTGGGGCAAAAACTTGCAAATATTGTAGGTCATGAGAGCAATACAACTCGAGTGATTTCAGGTTTGGGTGAGGAGCTGTATTTTTTGCATTTACTAGGCCATAACTAAACTTCAAAATAAATCTTTCAAGAGAAAAACAGGTAGATAAAATCAAGTTAAAAACATCGTCTGTGAGGTTTACAGTTCTTTAGGTTTAAGTTTAGTTCGAGCTCACAAACACATCAAATTTGAAAAATGAGCAAATTATTGGCTGCTCATTTGACAAATGAGCAAGATTTATTTCCTTCAGCAAAAAAAACGAGCAGGAGAATTTGAGTCTCTAAATTCCTCATTATAATTCAGAATACTACACCAAGCATTAATGATTTCTGAATCAATTTTAGCTTAAGTATAAAGCTTTTCAAGTTGAAATCTCATGATTTCAACATCATCCTCTCCATTAACTTTGGATAAAAATACTTGTTCATTGCATAAAGGAATTAAGAAAGTTAGTATCACTAAAACAAATGGGAGTTAGTGTACAAGATAGCAAATTCTATAATAAAAAAATACTTACAAACGAATTTTATCATCATCAAACAGAGCTTCAAAGACACTTTTCTGAACTTCTGATAATGTAGAGTAAATGTTGATAACTTAAAAGGTGATCTAAGCAGCATTGATGATTGAACTTTATGCTTCTTTAGAACAGGAACATCAGCAGCACCTGCAGCAGAAGGACCAACATCTCCACTCAGAGGAACATCAGCATCAGCAGCAACTGAAGGTCGTACAGTGGTTGGAGAGTTCTCCAGATCATCACTATTTTGAGAATCAAATCCTAAACTGAAAGTAGGAGTTCCAAATCCTTTTTTAACTGAAGATCTCAACCTAGATCGAATACTTGAACCTCCTTCAGTTTTTTCACTGTCAACTACCATAGCAGGACCTTCATTTTCAGATAGACTATTTGCTATCTGAACACTTTCAGCAGCAATCTTTGTAACATCAATGGCTTTTGTTACAGTTGGACAATCAGCCCTAGCAAAGACTGAGGATTTAACATTCTTCTCATTGGCTGAAATCTTGGAAAATCTATCCCAAGCTTCAATGACAGCTGGATCTTGCCAATACTCATCGTCTTGGCTAAAAGAAAGGCTATGATTTTCCGGCATAGCTTGGGAACTCAGTCTTTGCTCGTCACAAATACACATAGCATCTTCCCTCAGCTTCCATATTTTCTCATTGTGAGGAAAATACTTGACAGCTTGTTCATGATTTTCATTAAAGTCCATGTATGCCAGGATTAGGTTTGTAGATGTTGTTGCAAGCTCCATAAGGCATATCTGTAAAAAAAATAATAAATAAATAAATAAATAAATACATAATAAGATGAGTATAAATGAAAAGAGTAAATATGAAATGAGCAAAGTGAATATGAAATGAGCAAATTGAACTTTATTTGACAAATGAGCAAAAAAAATATTGGTTTCCAAAAAAGTTATATAAATACCTTATTCGGATTTTGTTCAATTTCTTTATTTTTTGTACCAATTGGATCAGATTGTTCCTAAAATCAAGCAAAAAAAATAAAAAAGAAGTCAGTACAAGTTGAAAGCAAATATCCTAATTATTTGCTCATTTGACAAATAAGCAAAGTGGATATGAAATAAGCAAAGTCATATAAAAATGAGCAAATTGAACTTTATTTGACAAATGAGCACTAAAGTTTTTGCTCCTTTGACAAATGAGCAAAAAATAATTGCTCATTTGACAAATGAGCAAACATTTTTTTGCTGATTTAGGAGGTCATTGATGTGCTATATAGAGCACCACATTGCATCATTTTCCTAAAGGCAAGATTTGTTCCAATTCAATTCTACAAGCAATGCCAAAGGCATAGAAAAGCTAAGTATTGGTTACAAGTGAAATACCTTTTGTGGTAGCTTGCTGCAAGAAGGACCAACAAGCTTTAGATTTTTATCAAAAAGTCCAAGCCTCCCCTTAAAAATTTCCAATTTCTCACGATTAGACAACATATTGGTTGTCTAACCTTTGAGAACTGGAGTTTCTCGTTTGGCTCTAACTTTCTCAATGACAAACTGATCAACATATAAAAGCTACAAACAAGTAAGATAGAAAAATTAGTACATAAAAATAAACAAATAACAATTAATACATAAAAAACTAAATAAACTTAGAAAATACCAGCCCAACCCCCTACTGCCACCTCCACACACAAACCTACCCACACATTTTAATTCAGTAGCTGATCACAAATCTGATTTCTGAATCTAATTTTAGAATCTGATTTCAGATTCTATTACAGGTTGTAAGTGTGTGTATGTATGTGTATGTGTATGTGTATGTGTGTGTGTGCGACTGTGTGTGGGCGCGCGCGTGTGTGTCTATGTGTGTGTCTATATGTGTGTGTGTATATGTATGTGTGTGCGCGCGTGTGTGTGTGTCTGTATGTGTATGTGTGTGCGTGTGTGTGTGTATGTGTGTGCGAGTGTGTGTGTGTGAGTGTGTGTATTTTCTTGTTAAAAAGTGTAATGATACTTTTATATGCATATAAGTTTGATATTTTTAGCAAATAGTTATTTATCAATTTTTTGCTCATTTAACAAATGAGCAAATAGTTAGTTGCTCATTTGTCAATTGAACAATTATTTAGTTGTTAATTTAACAAATGAGCAAAAACTTAGTTGCTCATTTGTAAAATGAGCATACAGTTCACTTAAACGCTAGAAATACCAAAAGAAATAATAAAGATCCTAAAAAGTATCGAGTAGGAAGCTCATCCCATTTCATCTTCGCTTTCACAAGAGAATCAAGGATAAATTTCGACCAATTTATATCCTTGATTTTGTCAACACTAGTCAAATATCTGAGTTGTTTAGTCCTCCTAACATAAAATAACAAAATTAAATTAAAATGATCACACAAGAACTAAAATGAGCAAAACGAAAGTAAAATGAACAAAATGAAATTAAAATGATCAAAATGAAAGTACAATGAGCAATATAAAAATGAAAAGACTACCTGACATTAAAGTGGAAACACAAAGAACTACAAAATTGCGTTTGAACATTGGCCCAGCTGATTTATGGTTCTTCAAATACATTGAAAGCTCCCCAATGTTGACAGATAATGAGTTCTTTTTGAACTGTTTTTTCCATTGGGTAATGACTTTATCATCCTTTGAAAAAACATTTGCATCCATCTCCATGCCTCCAACTGGAAGCCTTAGGACCTCATGTACATGTTGTTCTGTAATCTTGAAAGGTTCGGAATCAGGAATATTCAAGGAACAACTCTGAGCATCAAAATGCTTGACCAACCAAAAATCCAACTGCAAAGACAGTTGGGACACTTTCAAAAACTCCAAGGATCCAAATCCTGTAGCTCTAATCGCAATCAACTGCTCTTCAGAAAACTTCTTAAAAACATTAAAGACAGATGAAGACGACATCCTATTATGCAACGTCCCATAAACAACAGATTTTGATCCTTGCACTTCATCAACAACATCTTCACCATCAGGATCCTCAAACTTCACATTCTGTTTTTCTTTCACTCCCTTTTCAACCTTTTTTCCTTTACCCTTAGTAGCAACTAATTTAATTCTCTTCTGTTTCTAGGTCTTTTCACTGATCTTCTCTCCTGCCACTACAGCCCCTGATGAACCAACATCAGCAGCAGCCCCTGATGAACCAACATCCGCAGCAGCCCCTGATGAACCAACATTGGCAGCAGCCTCCTTTTTAATAGAGTTCCTGCTCATACAAAATCATAAAAAAAAGTAAAATATCACATAGATTTTTTTTATTTTTTTTTGGAGGTGTAGTGATAGGATACAAACCATATATATCATGTTTAGGGATGTCAATTTAATGCTTAAAACAACAAAGGGGATAAAAAGGGAAGGCAGGGGGGTGAGGAGGCATGAAAGTCGAATGCTTAATATTCTTATAGCTGCTAAGCATTCCCTATGAGCACTATAACACTGTCACACATTCACAACCTATCATAATAAAGAAATTAACATGTTTAACTAAAATCACCTTTGCAATAGTTGTCCATAGTACCCTCTCTTGTTCATTAACAATAGAGAACTCAGGCAACTCGTAACACAGTTTCTCAAGATAGTCAAAGTCTGGGGAGCATCTACACAATCCAGCAGGGTAACAACTCAGAAAAATAAGATGAAATATAAAACCGTTGGATAATAGAATAACATAAGAGAACTTTCACCAATAGGGTTCATCTGCATCTAACAATCAATTTCTGATAGGAGGAGGTTGTTTCTTAAATTCTTAATGACTTTCTACGACTGGTTTATCTTTCATTGATGATAATCCTTGCAGACAACCCTAAGAAAGGTTTGTCCAAAGCTGCAATTTATCCTCCTGCCAGAAGGTAAAGCTTTTTCCTAGCACCCTTACTGTTATATGTAATAACATTAGGCCACAAAAGATTACCACATTTAATTTTCTGTGCCCATAAACAACATTCCCTTTCTTTGGGGTCAGCATGATTTTGTAACTAGTTCTCAACTGGAGGGTAATTTTACAACTAGAATCACTTACAGAAATAGGTGTTTTGACTTATTACAGACTGTTCCCTTTTTTAAGGCTGAACAAAAACCAAGAAAATTCTCTAATAAGAGGCTAAGAATAGGCTACAACAGGATAATTTATCTAATGAACAATTGTAAAATGAGCAATCAATATTTTATTCATTTAGCAAATGAGCAAATAGTTAGTTGCTCATTTATCAAATGAGCAAATACTTAGTTGCTTATTTAACAAATAAGCAAAAACATAGATGCTCATTTGTCAAATGCGCAAATAGTTAGTTGCTCATTTGTGAAATGAGCAAACTTTAGTTTGCTCATTTGTAAAATAAGCAAACATTAATTTAATCCTTTAGGAAATGAGCAATCAATTTTTTGCTCATTTAGCAATGCAAATAAGCAAATAGTTAGTTGCTCATTTGTCAAATGAGCAAGCATTTCTTTAATAATTCGTTAAATCAACAAGCATTTAATAAGAAAACATAAAATGAGGAAATAAGAAAACACGTACATTATCCTTTCCAAATGTACATCCGTATAATCTTTAGCATTGGTAAAATCAATAGGAACCGAAGAATCCATAGCAGTGTCATAAAAACCCCGAAAAAAATTTAAGCTAACTAAAAAAAAGGAAAAATCAAATTAAGAAGCAAGTTTGTAAGAAAAATAAAGAGGGGGAAGGGGGGATTCACCACATTTCTAACAAGAAGCAGATGATTCTAAATGTGAGAAAATATTGTCTAAACAACAAAGAAAAAGTAAGAAGATTAAATAGTCCATATAAACTATCAGAAGGTTCAATTCACAGCCCACATAACGTGGTTAAGATATCAGTAGTAATGTGTAATAAATATATACAGGAGAAGAAAAATAAGTTAGATCTGCTTAAAATTGTATTATTGATCAGATTTATATTGTGGTAGCATATCAAGAAAGAATATAGTTTTACTACATTTAAAGGTTCACTGGGTTCACTACACTTTGGCTCAATGGCTCTACAGTTCATAGCCCAAGTTTCAGCCAAGGTGGAAAAGGGAAGGTGGATGACTGGGTTTGCAAGGTCACATTAGCAAAGAATAATTTGCTCATTTGAAAAATGAGCAAAGAACAATTTGCTCATTTGATAAATGAGCAAAGAATAATTTGCTCATTTGAAAAATGAGCAAATAATTGATTGCTCATTTGAAAAATGAGCAAATTATAGGCTGCTCATTTGACAAATCAGAGGTTCAGAGCTCAGAGAATAATGATAAATTACAAAGATACAAGAGCACAATATTATTTAGATGACCTATCCTGAAGTTTCATCAATTTGAAGATCCTTCACAAAGCCACAAGAAACAATGTCGGTTCCAAAGTTTGGATCTACGATTTGAGACATGCTTTGAGGACATCACTCTCAGCTTCATTAATTGAAGATGTTGAAGCGCCCACTAAGTGTCAAAAAATAAAGACATGTTGACATATATGATTATATGAGTGACTAGACAGAGAGGTATAAGGCACAAGTTTTGAATCTCGACAATTAAAGAACATTCTATTAATTCAGATTTGAAAATGGGAATTGAAATTATACTGCAAGTTAGCTTAAGCTGCTGCAAGGCAGTTCACTAACAGGATACCTTTGTCTATTTAATAACTGATATCCATTTGATCATATATTGAACTAGAGATCAAAGGTCAAATATCATAATGTTACGCTTATTCCTATCGGCTTAATAAATTTTGGTTGTTTTGGGATTACAATTTGTAGTTTGCTTGTGCATTGGCTTAAATGTTGTACAACTTCAATACTTTATGTTGTTCAGTTATTGGCAGTTTGTTGTAGAGCATTCCATAGAGAGTATTACGATGTGCAGTAGTCGTATCTCTCTGTTTTTTAGTTTTATTATGCTTGTTGGGTGATATCTGTACACTTTTAACGTGCTAAACTTATAATTTGTATTTATGGTTTGCAACTATCACTGATCTTGGATTAACAGGTTTTGTATAATCTACTATTTGTGTTTTCGAGTTGACAACTTGGGTCACAATATGAGAGACACATATTAATTGTGTACAGCTAAGTTATGTTCAGTATATTGTCTGTGATTGCTACTTGCATTATTTAGTTTCCGGTACTGTATGTATTCCTAGACTGTGTTTGATTTGTTGCTTCCAAATGTTGTTGTGGTTAGTTTTGGGTATGAGTGGCTGTTGATAGGGCATATGTGTAGCATTGTGACTGTGTTACCTAGCGCTTGTGATTGTATTACTATAGTACCGAGCAAATACTTCAGCGTATGTGGACTTGTGATTATTTGATATATTGTTTTATTTGCACAGTTGTGGTTCTTCCCTGTCATGTACATTTGCTTTTTCAATTGCTGATTATGTTGATCTATGATTGAAATTAAAGTACATTTTTTGTGCATTAGCTATTGAAGTTAGTGTTTTGTTGAGAGCTGAAGATTGAATCATAAAAGACTATGCGATGACGAAGTCATATCGCAGCATGCGGTTACCACCGCCAGAAAAACAACAAACACATGTCAAACGTGAGTACAAGAGTAAATGCATAGTACACAATTCTCCTCTTCCACCTGAAGAATTGGTTGAAGGCCACTTATTCAGCCTGCGGATGACACTGTCGAGGCCTACTACATTTCTTCACAGCCTTCTACTTCAACAACACTCTTAAAGAAAAGCAAACGAAAAGGTGTTTCTCTCACTCGATTTTGAATTCCTTCTTAAACATCGTTAGCGGGTATTTATTTTAAATTAGCACTTATGTTTGTCCGTTGATAGGGAGGTTTTCTAGCAAAGATCAGTCTATAATTAGAAATCCTTCCGATGAGGAAATATTCATATGTAAGTTTCACTTTTCTATATAATCTTGATTTATATGCTATTGTGTTAGAATATGTGGCTACAACTTTATCACTTTAAGTACATGGCCAACTTTATCACTATGTTCTAAGCTTATTGCCTGATGGTCTTGCTAAACCCAAGTTTCTACAACTTTATTTTTTTGATGGTCAACATGTAAAAGAGAACCGATGTGGCATCTTTCCTGAAATAAATTCGTCTATTGTTGGTTTGCTTATGGAGATCATGCAACGCAATCCATATGCACATTTTTTCGGATTGCTGCGTCATTTAGATGTGACGGAGGATACCAAAGTTTTGCTCAGTAAGAATCCAACTTTAGATCAACGTGTGTACAATTCGCCAACATTAAATGAAGTGACCGCAATCTGGATAGATGACCTCCCATCAAATGAGACAAGGAGTCTTTATATCGTTGTGTGGGGTAAATCATCTATGTCGCACTGTATATATCATTACTATGGATGCTATAATCCATTGCAGTATCCATTGTTGTTTCCGTTTGGGGATTGTGGATGGCACCAGGGCTTAAGGAAAGTTCCCGATGGTCAGCGAAGCGCACGTGTAAATGATCGTAATCCTATTACTTCATATATAGTTCAGATTGTGGAGGAATTGTTGTTAGATGAAGCAAGTGGTAAATGTCTTTAGGCCATTGTTTTTAAACAGAGCAATACTTATAAATATTCGTACCATATGATGTTATTAAGCCTTTTTTACTACTACTGTAGTTGCTGAGGATGGATTTAAGGATCGCAAGCACAGAGTCTCTTGTCGAGAATACTATGCGTACAGACTTCAGATATGCGTTACTAATTAGCTTTTAAGAGTTGTCCGTCTATTCCAACAATTTGTTATAAATATGTATGTAAAGATAAAAAGTTACCCGTTTAGATTATGTGCGGCAAAGCCAGTCTCAACTTCGAGCAGAGTTATATCAACGGGTTTTGGACACAATGATTAGTGGTCAGTGTAGTGCAGCGAATGTAGGCCGCCACATTATTCTACCACCTTCGTTCATTGTTGGTACCAAGAGATATGGAAAAGCGTTACTTGAAAGTTCTTTGGTGAGATTGCAGCTATGATACATGTGATTGAATTCCAGAAACGCGGTCTACCGCATGCTCATTTTTTAATTATTTTAAGGCATGGGTCAAATATTAGGTAGCCAAAACAATTTGATAAGTTTTTTTGTGC
>NC_080057.1:3312178-3364678 GCF_026212465.1 Amaranthus tricolor | reverse complement strand
CCGAGGTGTTACCATGCGGGCCTTGGAAACCCCAATATGGTGGCCTCTTCACTGGTTTAGTACCCCAGTGTGTTAGTTTTTCCCGAAGGTAGGACCCAAGAGGGTCAGTTGGAGGGGGCATGAGCTCATACTTTGCCATGGGCGCTAGGTGACCGATAACGCCCTTGGCCGTGTCACTATGCCATGAATAGAGGAAAGATCCACTACCTTTGAATATACTTCGAGAGATTAGTAGTTTGAAAGAGAAATTATGAGTAAATAGAGGTGCTCAGACAATGAGTAGACTCGTGATTGCCATACTAATCATTGTTTATAGTTTGTTCAATGACTCTAATTGTTATAAGTTCATTAATTACTGACGTGTATGTGTTTGTTTTGTTTGTTCATGACTCTCTATGATGTTCCTGCTATGACACATCTGACTATGGTCATTATGTTGAGCAGCAGGAGGATCATAGCTTGACATGACAGGATAGAAGCTTCTTTTGCCTTGCATTGGGGGAAAAAGTGGAGTACGGTCGTAACAATTATGTTCAATTGCCTAATGCTTGTAGCTTCGATCTTACTTGTAAAGTTTTCTTTTGGAATTGTATAATTTCTTTTGTATGGAGTCATGTGACTCCTTGTACGATCCATAGTTCCGCTGCGAAGTTTTTGAATGTATAGTAGAGAGAATACTCCACTCACTCATCTTTTTAATTAATCTTTAGTGTTTATTTTGATTATTTTCCCTTTTCTTTTTATGTAACACCCGAATTTCCTCCCTTCCTTTACGATTCTTGGTTTCGTTTAAGGTGTTGGAAATTCAGGGGTGTTACAGCAGCAAATGGCTTTTTTTCCACTAGTGATTATTATTATTATTATTATTATTATTATTATTATTATTATTATTATTATTATTATTATTATGATTATTTATTATTATTATCATTATTATTATTATTATTATTATTATTATTATTATTATTATTATTGTTTAGTTGTTTGTATAGAAACTTAGTGTTGCTTTCTTGATATTAGTAGTGAGAACTAAAACAAATTACACTTGATTAATCATGAAATTTAATATGCCTAATCAATATTCATATAGTATCTAAAAGAAATATATTAATTTTTTATTTTTTATTTTGTTTGCTATCAACATTTTAAATATGTTTGTGTATATATTTTTAGAAATATAGTATATTGTAATCACACTCCAATGGATGATTTTAATCCACTGAAACATCGTAAAGGAAGACCTTGCAAACAGAAGAACCCACAACAATTAACTCCAACTACAGGTAATGGTGAGATTCAATTTTTCATACTGGTTTTATATGATTTAAATTATAATTAAATATCTAATAATGTGTATTTTACTTTGTTGTTTCCAATTAGACAATGCTCACAATCCAACATTACTTTTGAAATACAAGGCACATATTAATGTTGAATGGTGTAACCAGTCTCGAGCTATCAAATACCTCTTTAAGTACATCAACAAGGGACAAGATAAAATTACAGCAGCTTTGTGTAGAACAAGCGGTGAAAATGGAGACGAGCGGGACGTTGATGAAATTCAAGAATACTATAATTGCAGATATGTGTCTACAAGTGAAGCTTCGTGGCGGATCTTAGGTTTCGATATTCATCATCGGACTCCATCAGTAGAAAGACTAAGCTTTCATTTGCCAGGTGAACATACTGTTGTGTTCAATGGTGATGACACAATAGATGATGTATTATCTAGAACGATGAATAAGAGGTCAATGTTCATGGCTTGGATGGAGTGCAACAGACGATACGAAGAGGCTAAAAATCTCCTATATAGTGAATTTCCAATATGTTTTGTGTGGCAAAAAAAAGAGAAAGTATGGACTCTAAGGAAAAGAGTTTTCTCTATAGTGAGATTATATCACGTTGCACCAGGCTGTAGAGAACGATATTACTTAAGAACTTTACTAAATTTTGTCAAGGGACCAATATCATTTGAGGACATCAAAACAGTCAACGGTGTAATTCATCCAACTTTTAAGGATGCTTGCTATTCTATGGGCTTGCTTGATGACGATAAGGAATACATTGACGGAATTACTAAAGCAAGCTTTTAGGGATCAACCTTCTATTTGAGGAAGTTGTTTGCAATGTTGCTGTTGACCGGTAGCATTTCAAGGGCAAAATATGTGTGGGATAACACATGGAGGATGTTGTCCGAAGATGTGCTACAAATACCAGGTATTATAATTTTTAATATTTAATTTATTATTTACATATAAAGCGAGCTAATTATATTATGAGCGATTGCTTAAATTTACCCCTTCTGTTACAGATCTAAACCTCACAGATGACCAGTTAAAGAATTTCGCACTTTGTGACATTGAAGAGATTCTTGATAGGAATGGGAATTCTTTGATGAACATATGTCCTGAGATTTGCCTAAGGGATATTATTGTTAAAGATGGTAATAACAAGCTAATTATGAAAGAACTCAATTTCGATAAAGAATCTTTAAAAGTTGAACTTCAGATGTTACTTCCACTAATGACTGACGAACAAACCTTGATATACAATAAGATTATTAGCGCCATTGATAGAGCTGAGGGTGGTATATTCTTCCTATATGGACAAGGTGGGACTGGAAAGACATTCATGTGGAAGATCTTATGCGCATGTCTAAGATCAAAGGGGGATATTGTCCTTCCCGTTGCCTCAAGTGGCATAGCATCTTTGTTACTTCCTAGAGGAAGGACCGCACATTCAAGATTTGGCATACCCCTCAAAGTAACCGAAGATTCAATGTGTAGGGGTATAGAACCTAATAGTCAGTTGGGAAACCTCCTCAAACGAGCTAAGCTTATCATATGGGATGAGGCCCCAATGACACACAAGCATTGCTTTGAAGCTCTAGACAGAAGTTTACGCGACGTCATTCGTTGTCCTAACGGTAAACCATCTGAATTGAGCTTTGGCGGAAAAGTTGTATTTGGTGGTGATTTTAGACAAGTTTTGCCAGTAATCCCAAAGGGTACAAGACAAGATATCGTATTCGCGACATTCAACGTTTTAAGGATTTGGAATGATTGTAAGGTGTTACGGCTTACAAAGAACATGAAATTACGACCGAGATTAGCCAATGTTGAAGAATTGCGAGAATTTGCAGATTGGATTCTCAAGGTTGGTGACGGTAAGCTCGGAGGACCCAACGATGGATAGGCTACTTTAGATATACCTGAAGATCTATTAATAAAGGATGCATTTGATCCTATAGCTGCAATAGTTGATTGCACATATCCTAGAATTCGTCAGGGTTTGATTGACAATTCGTACTTTCATGAGAGGGTGGTTTTATCACCAACCAACAAGATTGTTGATAAGGTCAATGACCATGTACTGTCACTCCTTTCCGGGGAAGAGAAGTTCTACTTAAGTTCGGATTCAATCTGCAAATCTGACAGTAATTATGGAGCAGTAATGATGCATTTTCAGTTGAGTTTTTAAACTCAATAAGAGCATCTGGATTACCAAACCATAAGTTAGTGTTAAAAGTTGTAGCACTAATAATGCTTCTTAGAAATGTGGATCAGTCAGCTGGCTTATGCAATGGAACACACTTAGTGGTTAATCATCTTGGTGACCGTGTTATTCAAGCAACTGTGATATCAAGTTCTAACATTGGTTATAAGGTCTTTATTCCAAGGATTACTCTCACACCTACAGATAATTCTCAAATCCCAGTTGCTATTCAAAGAACACAATTTCCCGTGTCGTTGTGTTTTGCGATGACGATTAATACACTAGTGGAAAAAAACGTACCTGCTGCTAAACATTTGCTGCGGTATAATTGTTTAAGCAGCATTTAATAAAAAAAAAATTAGGCGCAAAAAAAAAAATAGACAAAGGCTGCAGTTTTGTGCTTGATCGCAGCTATTATGTAGTTCAAAAACTATGAAAAGCATATATGCTGCGGTTTTTGGTTTGACCGCAGCCTAAAACACAACTTAAAACCCGCCTTTTAACGTCTATTTTTCATTCTAACCCTACTGTTTCATAAAAAAGGCAACTTGCTTCTTCATCTTCTTCTTCACGAAATATCTACTGTTTCATTCTACACCCGCCTTCGAAATCTTCTTCTTCTTGCTGCTAATTTCTTCATATTCATCTTCACGAAAAAACGCACCTTCAAAGTTCTTTCTTCACGAAATTTCTTCATCCTCTTTCTTCAAAACCGCCATTGTTGAACCCCTCAAAACCACCATTGTTGAAACCCACGAATTTTCTTTCTTTCTTCACGAAATTTGCTTCTTTCTACTGTCATTCATTGAAATTTGCTTTCAAACCCACGAAACTATTAAGGTATTGTCCATTTCATGGTGATTTTTTGGTGTTGTTTTTTATTTTTACTTTTTCATTCGAAAATATGGTAGTAATTCTAATTTTGTTCTGCTTATGTCATTTGTAGGTCATATTTGTGGATATTTTTCATCAACTCAAGGTAATTCTTTTGATACCAATTTTAATATTTTTTTTCAAATAATTAGTGTTAAATGATGTTATAGTTTATTTATGAATGTAATTTATTTATCAATGTGATTTTAAATGTGATGTTATTTGTGGATGTAGTTGCTAGTATTACATTTGTCCAAGTTTATATTATTAGTTTGTTAATTATTTTGATTTATATGTATTTTTTGTTATTAGAGTAAAAGTAACTTGAACAATTTAAAGAATACATATTTTTGAACAAGTTATAAATTATGAAGGTTAATTATTGTAAATTAGGGTAAAATGAATGATTTTTACTTAGTTTTATGGTTAATTAGGTTAAAGTATATATGTTAAAAAGTTGTTATTAATTTTGTTTTGAATTAAATAATCACACTTAGGATGACAAAAGATCGTTCTTGGATGTATGGAAGCATTGAATCGTCAGAATTTATTGATGGCGTATTAGAATTTTGTAGTGTTGCGGTTGAACATCAAGTTAGGACGGGGGGAGTTGGTTTTTATTGCCCATGTGTCAATTGTGGCAATGTATCAAAGGTAGATAGTGTTCATATCCTTAGGGAGCACATACTTCAACGTGGGTTTAGGCCTCAATATCATGTTTGGGTTTGGCATGGTGAGGAGGGAGTTTACAAGGAAAAGAGTGTTGTTGAGGATGTCAATAATATGGCTGATGTCAATGAGGATGTAGCGGATCGTGTTGATGGGTATGAGACGGATGAAGAGAATGTCGATGAGGATGTGGATCGTGTTGATGAGATGATGGAGGGAGTCGAGGATGAGTTAGGAAAACGTCCTCGTGTATTTGACTTGTTGACAGAGGCTTCTCAAAAGCCTTTGTACCCTGGATGTACAAAGTTCACCAAACTTATAGCAGTTTTGACAATTTTCAACATTAAGTCAAAGTTCAATTGGAGTGACACTAGTTTCACAATGTTATTAGAAGCGTTAGGTGAGATGCTTCCTGAGGGAAATGAACTTCCAAAGTCGACATACTATGCCAAAAAGCTAATGTGTCCTTTCGGGTTAGAGTACCAGAAGATTCATGCGTGTCCGAATGATTGTGTATTGTATCGGAATGAAAACGAGAACTTAGAAGAGTGTCCTAGGTGTGGGTTATCGCATTACAAGCATAAAGGGGCTCGGGATGCTAAAGGGCCCCCGGCTAAGGTATTCTGGTATCTTTCAATAGTACATAGATTCAAGCGCTTATTTTCTATAAAGAAAGATGCATTAAATTTGAGGTGGCATGCAGATAGGGTGAAGAAAGATCACTTGCTCACACATCCATCTGATTCTTCGGAGTGGAAGAGTATTGATAGGTTACATAAGATTTTTGGGGATGAAGTTCGTAATTTAAGGCTCGGACTGTGCACGGATGGAATGAACCCATTCGGCGATCTTAGTTCTCAACATAGTACTTGGCCAGTACTTTTAGTGATCTATAATTTGCCACCTTGGTTGTGTATGAAGCGTAAGTACATTATGCTTTCCCTTCTTATCTCGGGTCCTAAGCAACCTGACAATGACATAGATGTATATCTTGCACCTCTCGTTGAGGATTTGAGAAAGATGTGGGATGAAGGCGTTTCCCTGTTTGATGCATATGCTAATGAGGAGTTCACCTTGCGTACAATTCTTTTATGCACCGTTAATGATTTTCCGGCATATGACAACTTATCGGGGTGTAAGAACAAAGGGAAGAAAGCGTGCCCAATATGTATCGATGACATGGAATCCACGTGGATTCTTAAGTGCAAACATGTATTCATGAACCATCGAAAGTTCCTCCCACGAGATCACCAACACCTGAGCCAGTGGTAAAGGTACATAGTTTTTAAATATATAAGCGCGTATTCATTTAAATTGCAACGTGTTTTAATAATTTAATATGATGCTAATTATACTAAACGACACAATTTTCAGGAGGCGACTCCTTGTTCTCTTTTGCTGCCTTAGTTAGGCGTTGCTCGTGGTGGCGACTTAACTCAGGTTGCATACAGTGTGGCGTAGGCAACCCATGAGGGCCAAACAGTGCATTCCATGCCTATTACAAGTGGCCATATTAGTGTGACGGTTGAAACTATCGTAAAGGGGTTCGAAGATTTCTCACTTCCGGTTCCAATGCCTGAATGGACCCTTGAGAAACTATCGGACGCCCAAGGTAGTTTCGTCACATGGCCATATGCTTGAGTCCGATTCACAGCCAAGGTAATAATCTTTTGTATTATCTTATTTGTTTTTATTATTTAAATTGCGTGCTTACACTAATTTAATTGTATCAATTGAAATAGCAAAAGAGTCCAACGGGCTCTAAGAGAGAGATCGGTTCCTCATCGTCGGTGGCAATCACTCCAATCATGACTGATGCGGAGCTTAAAGATCTCTCTCAAGATTGCCTATGGCTGCACAAAGGTGCATCTCGCATGAGTGAGGAGGACCCAATTATTCTACCCCTGCAGAAGGAACAATTCTGCTTTGTTGAGGAGCCTAACGTCATTATTTGTCCTAGTGACATTGGGCAATTTTTGCGAGGGCAGATCTTGAATGTCGCCCTTATCCATGCCTACATGAGGTGATGTTCATTATCTTACAATTTAGGTTTTATTGTTTAATTGTTTTAATAATCGAATTGCTGACAAAATTTTCTTATTCGTGAGTTTAGTGCGGCTTACGAGGAGCTAAATTGCCTCGAACCTCCGATAAAATTTGGATGGTTTTGTCCTGAGTCGATTTCGGGTGCTAAGAGCGAAAATGATCCAGATGACGTCAAAGCATACATTGAATGTGCTTTGAAACATTCCCTTGCATCCAAACACACGTTCATTCTGGGGCCATACGTGGAAAGGTAATTAGTTTTATTTTTGAAATTGAACTTATCTTTTGATTTTTAAGTTCACCTATTCTCTAACTTGTTGATTTTAAATCTTGGTTTATAGTGTGCATTGGATACTTTTGGTCATATGTCCTATGACGAGTACGGTGCACGTGTAACACCCCGTCATTTATCGGGTTTAAAAATAAAATATAATATAATAAAATAAAATATAACAAAATAAAATAAATAAGTGATATTAAATTATATTATTTTACATAGTTAATTATAAGTAACAAAGTGGGGTATTTTTTAACGGTAACGAGTTTAATCGCATGACGTTTTGTTTCAATTGTAATAATAACACAATAATTACTCAATTAATTAAATGATTAATTTAAAAAAAAAAATATATAGGTGGGAATTTGAAGGGGGCTGCCGGTTTGGGGGTATGGGAGGAGTTTTTGTAACTCCTCTCATGATGGTGTAATTAGGAGTGTTTAATTGGTCCTTGAATTCCTTATTAATCCTAAGCATCAATTGTCTTCCTCACACTACCTCACACTTTCAAAAAAATTCAGAAATTCTTCCTCTTCTTGTGTTGTTTTTCGGCAGCCACATATATAAAAAAAAAAAAAAAAAAACTTTGTTCAATTCAATCTTCAAATCAAAGGGTAAGTAAGTTGAGTTGTTAATTATAAATTTTATTTATAAGAAATTCTAGTATAAGATTATATAATATTTCCTTCAATATGATGATATCCTATGATTTATTAGGAGGATTGAGTATTTTACATAAGTTTTCTTTTATAATCCTTTGATAAAATTGATTTGTCAAAAGGGTTAAATCATATCTCTGTTATGCAAAATTTTCCTTGATTTACATTCTTTAACAAAGTTTAAATTTGTTATAAGAATAAAGTTTATTCAAAGGTTAAAAATGTATTTATTTTATGGCTTATATTTCTTTAGCAAGATCTTAGTTTGTTAGAAGAAATTTTAAGTGTATGGATTAAGTAATGTAGGTATCCATGAGTTTATAAATCCTTTAACAAAATTTGATTTGTTTAAAAGGATTGTCCTTATATATGTGTTTGATTCAAAAATGATGATATATGATTCTCTACAAAATTTTAATTTGATAAGGGAATCAAGTATTTAATTTAATTGTCATGGGTTATGGAACTTTAATTACTTTTGAAGGATATTGTGGATGAATATATTTTAAATTGTTAGTTTTGTGTTTTGATGATGGTTTGGATTATTGATGGGATTTTATGTATTGTTACATGTGTGGAAACATCAAGTGGATGGTGGGATAGGAGATTTGGTTTTATTTGTTTTATTTTAGTAAAATGAAAATTTGGTTTTGGGTTAGGTATATTTTGGTATGGAGATTTAAAAAGGATTAAATAATTTAAATAGAAAAAAATATATATATTAAATAAAAATAATTTAAGTAGAAGGAATTTCGGACAGCAGCTGCTGCCTCGGTAGTGGCGACCCGCTCCGAGTGTTGGGTGTGTTTCGTTGTTGTTTTATTTAACCGATGCGTTTTAAAACATGTTAAAACGCTTAAAATAATTAAAAATAGTAATCGGATGCTAGAAATTATGAAATTTGGTACCCAAGATAATTGATGCGTTCCGGACGCAGCGGTGAAGTCGGATTTTTAATTTGAATTTTCTAAACTGTCCGATTTGGCCATAAAAGTTTCTGGTCAGAATGGGAATTTTGGAGCGATCATGAAATGGATGAAAACATTTGAAATTATCAAGTCTTTGTGATATTTTAGTAGTATGGTGTGGATTGTTTGTGTAAACCCGTTATTAAACGTGGTCGTTTTGTGTGTTTGTTAATTAGGACCTCGATTCATAAGAGGGTGAAATTCTTGTCGTGCGTAAACGTCGTTTGGATTTGCTGTGCTTAAAGGTACACGCTTAGACCATACTGTTTATATGGTTGTGCAAGTAATGTTGTTTTATTCCTAATCAAGGCATTGTAATCACATAAGGATTAGACACCTCAAATAATATGAAATGATTATGTGGAAATTGAGAATTTATGGATATGTTACCCAAAAGGGTTAACAAATAAGTTGGAAACTATCAACTATTTTTCCCATGGCATTCAGGGATCTTTATGATCACCATGGGGGTATGCATACTTAACCTTTGGCGACCCGAACAGGACGGGCAACGTCTTAGGTAGGTGGTTGCCTTGGGATTAGCTCTCCTAAGTGTATTCCACCAAAACAAATTGGAAATATGACTTGTACGACCCGCACATGTCGGGCAACGTTACAAGGTTGGAAATAATGAACAAAGATTACATAATAGAGCCTTTGCATGCTAGGGTAAACTCAATGCTTGTATTCAACCTGTTTAATATATGTATGAAGTCTCTGACGTGTATTGGTTGTTCTTTGGAACCTGCTACGTGTTATCATCCGACATGCAACAGGTTAACTGCAGGAGGGGGGGGTGCTGGAGTGAGAATTCAGCTTAGAACCCGCAACTATCAAGTCCAGACTTACTTTGTAATGAGTCTAAATAACTCAGTTTATGTAACCAAAGTTTATGATGTTTCTTTTATCTCGCACAATTTTAGTTAGTCTAGAGGCCGGTGGGCTCTCGAGTTGTATGTAAAGACTTCCGCTGTTTGGTTTGGTTTTGTTTTGTTTAGCGCTATTTTCTTTGTTGACCATATTCCTTTACCGTTGGAACGTTGACGATCCGAGTAAGGATGAGTTTTCTTGCGTCCGTTTGTGAGCCGGATTCATGTTCTCACATAATATTCCGGGTCACTTAAACCGGGCCGTTACAATTGGTATCAGAGCCAACGTTCCCTAGGAGTTAGAGGAATATCAGACCTTAGTAATGAGAGATGGGGAATGGTCGAATGTGATAAAAAAAAAATATAATGAATGTGTTTGTTGTGATGTAGCTGGCTTTGGACCATTAGGGTTATGAAGTGTCTAGGTGTTCTTAGTTAACAATTTTCTTACTTGGTTCCTCATCGTTATGTGTATATGTTCAGGAATATGGACCCACACACCCCCAGTGACTCGAGAGAAGTACCGATGTTTGACCTTGAAACTGTCTGGAGGGAGGTCTCCAACGCTGACATATGGAAAATAAGGAGTGGTGAAAGTGTCCAAGACTATAGGGAGAGGATGCTTATGGTCAGGGAAAAAGCCAATAGAATATGTTACGATCTAGATTTGGACCTAAATAGGTTACTTCGTTTGTCTGAATCTAGGAAGAGTGTAGCACCTGAGAGGAAGGGCGAGTCTCCAGTATCGGGCGGCACCAATGTGACCACGGAACCGTTAAGAGAGCGGGTTCTTCCTGATTCCCCACAGGTGGAAACTGAGGCTCAGGCAGAGAGTGATATCGAGATGTGGGAGCCTAGTCGTGAACCGCCTACTTATATAGAAATTTCCAGCGATGATGACGAGAGGGAGAACTGGGGATCGCACTACGACTTATATGGCTTTGAGGTTGGGTTTGATAGGGGGTGGTCTGATGAGGAAGATCCTGAAGAGGACATAGAGGATGTACCATTAAGCAGCCCCAGTGATAGTGGTAGTGAATCAGATGGATCGTATTCAGACTCCAGCTCTGATTCTGGAGAAGACGGGGATGATGAGGACTTCGATATAGCAAGTTACGATGAGGGTGCTGACACTTGGGATGCTTGGCGCTAGATGTTCTATACCTTTTTATTTTGTTTTCGCATCTTTCTTTGAGATATTTGAAGTTGTATCTTTTTAATCAAATAAGTGATAACGTAATAATGTAACTCTTGCATGAGGCAATTTTCGATGTATTAAAAGATATATATATATATAATATTGAAGTGTGTTTGCTGTTTCTTTCGGTGTTGTAAGTTTGTGCATTACATACGTAATTTCCTTTTGTAAGTATATATATATACATAAAACAATAATAATAACAATAATAGTAAAATAACGTTAATAATGATAGTGATAATACTTATATACATATATATATATATATCTAGTGAGACAAACGAATAAGTAATCGACTGTTAGGGTTACCCAGCAAACCTTGTTCTTTCTCCAAAGGCTACGAATCTTAGGACTTTCTTTTGATTTGTACCTTTCTTTCGTTTGCAGAAGATGCCTCCAATTTCTAGGAAGAGTCTGTCTCGAAGCAATGCTAACCGTACGATAAGAAATCTGGTGAAAGCGTTAACAAGTGTAAGTGCACCCCGAGAGAAGTCTTTGTCAGAGTTAGCCTCAGAAATGAGCAAAAGGATTAGCCAGAGTAAACCCTCAACTTTCGATGGTAAGGGGGAATCATCGGAACTGGAACTCTGGTTAAGAGAATTTGACAAGCTTTTCGATGTCGTTGAGTGCCCAGAAGAATTAAAAGTCAATCAAGCTGCCTTTTATTTGGTGGGGGAAGCCGACTACTGGTGGGCAAACAGTAGATCGGGGTTATTAGAGCAAGCTGAGGGAGATTTTGGTTGGGATTTGTTCAAAAGAGCTATGCGAGAGAAATTTTATCCGCTGCATGTTAGAAAGGATAAGTCAAACGAGTTTGCGCGATTGGAAATGGGCAGTATGACGGTAGACGAATATTATCACAAATTTATGGAATACCTCAAGTATTGTCCTGATGATGTACCCACTGAAGAGAAAAAGATGCAACGTTTTGAGCTAGGTTTATCTTTCGATATTCAAAAACATATTGAGAGTGACCGATATAACACACTGGAGCAGATGTATAAGCGAGCGTCACAAATAGGGAATATTTTGAGAAAAGAAAAGGAAAAAGAGAAGGGTAATGCCCCTGAGAAAAGGAAAGAAGTTTTTGGCCATGCAATGGAGAATGTGTCGGGCTTTCATCAGAAGAAAGCAAGGAATTTTGGAAATTTTCAGGGAGGCGGATCTAATTCGAATTCAGGAATTAGGAACAACACGAAGTTTGCTAAGCCATTATTCGATCGAGATGGCAATGAGAGGAGGTATTTCTGTAAGAGGTGCAAGAAAAATCATCCGGCAAAGGATTGTGAAGGAAATCTGATCGAATGTAATTTTTGCCACAAGAGGGGGCATAGAGAGTTTGAATGCTACAGAAAGAAAGGGAGTGGAAGTCAACATCCGAGTGGCCAAAACCGACAGCAGAATTTAAACAACGCTGGTAGTCAAGCCAGTCAACAGCACGGGAATGGAAATCGTGGCAATACTGGTCAAAGGTTCCCGCAACCTTTTTATGGCGGGCAAGGCCGGGTAGGTGGGAATCGAGTAGAAGGGTCAGAAATGCAGCGCGGGGGAAATCACGTGGGAGGAAATAGTGTACAGCCGGCGAGCGGAAGGGTATCTGCGGTCAGTGCAAGAGAAGCTGACCAGGCGACAGATGTGGTTACAGGTACGTTCGCCATTCATTCTATAGCTGTGAATGTATTGTTTGATTCGGGAGCTACATGCTCATTTCTTGCAAAGAGTAAAGTGAACGAGTTGAATTTGGAGACCTTTGAAAAAGTTTCTTATACGGTGGCTGTACCATCGGGAAAATTGTACAGCTGTGAAAAACTGTATAGGGATGTACCCTTGAGGATAGGAAAGGTTGTGTTTCCTAGCGACTTGTATGTGTTAGATATGGAAGGTTTAGAAGTAATTTTGGGGATGGATTGGCTGGGAAGGTATAAGGCCACTATTGAATGCAGAGAGCAGAGAGTTTTGTTGGAAGGACCAAGAGGAGAAAGCGTTAGATATAGGAAGTTTCCCAAGGGACCCAGGACGAATTTGGTGTCGACCTTAGAATTGCAAAGGCTTGTGAGGCAAGGACACCCTTTGTATTTGTGTCATATCAGCCAGGGGGATAAGAAAGATGGAAATCCCCAGGATATTGCTGTGGTGAATGAATTTTTGGATGTTTTTCCAGACGAGATTCCCGGAATGCCACCTCAACGGGAAATTGACTTCACGATTGACTTGGTACCGGGGACTGGACCGATTTCTAAGGCCCCTTATCGTATGGCTCCAAAGGAGATGGAGGAGTTGAAGTCTCAACTTGAAGAATTGTTGGATAAAGGTTATATTCGACCTAGTGTTTCACCTTGGGGCGCTCCAGTTCTGTTTGTGAGAAAAAAAGATGGTAGTTTAAGGTTATGCATAGATTACAGAGAGTTAAACAAGGTAACAGTTAAGAATAAATACCCGTTGCCCCGGATAGATGACTTGTTTGATCAATTGAGAGGAGCCGGGATCTTTTCGAAGATTGACTTAAGATCGGGTTATCATCAGCTAAGAATAGCTGAAGGGGATATACATAAAACCGCTTTCAGAACACGTTATGGGCATTATGAGTTCACAGTGATGCCGTTTGGGTTGACAAATGCTCCAGCCGCGTTCATGTGCTTAATGAACCAAGTGTTTAGTGCATACTTGGATAAATTCGTCGTTATCTTTATCGATGATATTTTGGTCTATTCGAAAGACCGAGAAGAACATCAGGAACATCTACGATTTGTCCTGCAAACCCTGCGAGAAAATAAGTTGTACGCGAAGTTGTCAAAGTGTGAATTTTGGTTGGATAAGGTATCATTTTTGGGTCATTTTGTCTCTAAGGAAGGTATTTCGGTGGACCCAGTAAAGGTGGAGGCAGTTCGAAGTTGGCCGTCACCTAAGAACGTCACCGAGGTACGAAGTTTCTTAGGTTTGGCCGGGTATTATCGTCGTTTTGTTAAGGATTTTTCGCGTATTGCTCGGCCCATGACCTCGTTAATGAAGAAAGAGAAGAAGTTCCAATGGACGGATGAATGTGAACAGGCCTTCATGACTTTGAAGGAAAGGTTAACTACGGCTCCTGTTCTTACTCTACCTGACCCTAAGTTGGATTATACTGTTTACAGTGACGCGTCGAAGAAAGGGTTGGGTTGTGTTCTGATGCAGGACCGTAAGGTGATTGCTTATGCATCTCGACAACTGAAGGTACATGAAGTTAATTATCCGACCCATGATCTGGAATTAGCCGCTATAGTTTTCGCTCTTAAGATATGGCGGCATTACTTGTATGGCGTTAAGTGTAGGATTTACACTGATCATCAGAGTCTGAAATACCTCTATACCCAATCTGACTTAAATATGCGACAACGTCGGTGGTTAGAGTTGATGACAGATTATGACCTGGAGTTCATATATCACGAAGGGCGAGCGAACTTGGTGGCCGATGCTTTGAGTAGGAAGTCTAGTCACTCGCTATCTGCCCTGAACGGAGTTGAAGAGTTGCATCGGGATTTTGCTAGACTGAACTTGGAAATAGTACGTAAAGGTGAATTACAGGGGTGTCTGAATGCCTTGGCTATTCGACCTTCGTTCTTTGAGGAAATTTTGAATTCCCAGGATAAAGACCCGAAACTCTTGAAATTAAAGGATCAAGCACGGGAAGGAACAGCAGAGGGATTCCTTGTCCATGAAGATGGAAGCTTGAGGTTCAAGGGTCGTTGGTGTTTACCGACAGGGGAGGAATCTTTGAAGGAACGTATCCTGGATGAAGCCCATTGTACGAAATTTTCAGTACATCCGGGTGGTGACAAGATGTACCAAGATCTAAAGTTAATGTTTTGGTGGTCGGGGATGAAGAAAGATATTGCAGAGTATGTCTCACGCTGTCTGACCTGTCAGAAGGTTAAAAGTGAGCATAAGAGACCAGGAGGATTATTGCAACCGTTAGAGATACCAGTATGGAAGTGGGATGATATCTCTATGGATTTTGTTGTGGGTTTACCTCGAACGAAAGCAGGTAATGATGCCCTATGGGTTATAGTTGATCGTTTGACTAAGTCGGCACGTTTCATCCCTATGCATTGTCGCTGGGAAATGGAACAATTGGCACGAGCCTACATTAAGTATGTCGTTCGATTCCACGGTGTACCCCGTACTATTGTGTCAGATAGAGACACACGATACCTGTCACAGTTTTGGCAAACCTTGCAACAGGCAATGGGTACAACGTTGCTCTATAGTACGTCGTTTCATCCGCAGACGGACGGACAGACAGAACGAACGAATCAGGTATTGGAAGATATGTTACGTGCTATTGTCATGGAGTGGCAAGGTTCATGGGATGAACATTTGGATCTAGTTGAGTTTTCTTATAACAACAGTTATCAAGCCTCTATACAGATGGCCCCATTCGAGGCTTTGTATGGGCGTCGTTGTCGTAGTCCGGTTTATTGGGACGATTTTACTGAAGCGGTGACCTTAGGACCTGATTTGTTGTTTCAGATGAATGAGAAGGTAAGGTTGATAAGGGATCGGTTGAAAGCGGCACAGGATCGCCAAAAGTCGTATGCTGATTTGAAACGACGGCCTGAGGAGTTCACCGTGGGAGAACAGGTGTTACTCCGCGTATCACCCATGCGCGGAGTAGTACGTTTTGGTGCTTGGGGAAAGTTGAGCCCTCGGTTCATAGGGCCTTATGAAGTTTTGGAACGTGTGGGTAAAGTGGCTTATCGGTTAGCTCTTCCAAACTCTTTAGAAAAAGTACATGATGTATTTCATGTGTCTCAACTAAAGCGGTATCATGCCGCAGCCACTCATGTATTAGATCCTGAATCTTTAGATTTGGATGCATCTTTGTCGTACCCTGAGCAACCGGTTCGAATCTTGGATAAAAAGGTCCGTAGCACTCGACGGAAGGATATAAGTATGGTAAAAGTACTGTGGTCAAATCACGAGCGTGAAGCGGCTACTTGGGAAACAGAAGACGCTATGCGAGAAAGGTACCCTCACCTTTTTCAGGTCAGTAGAGTTACGGGGACGTAACTTCTTAAGGGGGGTAGAGGGCGATAGGAATTTCGCGCAAGGAATGTTAAATCTTTGTTTTGGTAGTCGTGTTTTATGATGTGGAGTTATAGTTGTGATAGCGTTTGTGTTCTTTGTTTTCCGCTGCCACACAAGTTACGAGGACGTAACTTCTTTTAAGGGGGGTAGTCTGTAACACCCCGTCATTTATCGGGTTTAAAAATAAAATATAATATAATAAAATAAAATATAACAAAATAAAATAAATAAGTGATATTAAATTATATTATTTTACATAGTTAATTATAAGTAACAAAGTGGGGTATTTTTTAACGGTAACGAGTTTAATCGCATGACGTTTTGTTTCAATTGTAATAATAACACAATAATTACTCAATTAATTAAATGATTAATTTAAAAAAAAAAAAAAATATATAGGTGGGAATTTGAAGGGGGCTGCCGGTTTGGGGGTATGGGAGGAGTTTTTGTAACTCCTCTCATGATGGTGTAATTAGGAGTGTTTAATTGGTCCTTGAATTCCTTATTAATCCTAAGCATCAATTGTCTTCCTCACACTACCTCACACTTTCAAAAAAATTCAGAAATTCTTCCTCTTCTTGTGTTGTTTTTCGGCAGCCACATATATAAAAAAAAAAAAAAAAACTTTGTTCAATTCAATCTTCAAATCAAAGGGTAAGTAAGTTGAGTTGTTAATTATAAATTTTATTTATAAGAAATTCTAGTATAAGATTATATAATATTTCCTTCAATATGATGATATCCTATGATTTATTAGGAGGATTGAGTATTTTACATAAGTTTTCTTTTATAATCCTTTGATAAAATTGATTTGTCAAAAGGGTTAAATCATATCTCTGTTATGCAAAATTTTCCTTGATTTACATTCTTTAACAAAGTTTAAATTTGTTATAAGAATAAAGTTTATTCAAAGGTTAAAAATGTATTTATTTTATGGCTTATATTTCTTTAGCAAGATCTTAGTTTGTTAGAAGAAATTTTAAGTGTATGGATTAAGTAATGTAGGTATCCATGAGTTTATAAATCCTTTAACAAAATTTGATTTGTTTAAAAGGATTGTCCTTATATATGTGTTTGATTCAAAAATGATGATATATGATTCTCTACAAAATTTTAATTTGATAAGGGAATCAAGTATTTAATTTAATTGTCATGGGTTATGGAACTTTAATTACTTTTGAAGGATATTGTGGATGAATATATTTTAAATTGTTAGTTTTGTGTTTTGATGATGGTTTGGATTATTGATGGGATTTTATGTATTGTTACATGTGTGGAAACATCAAGTGGATGGTGGGATAGGAGATTTGGTTTTATTTGTTTTATTTTAGTAAAATGAAAATTTGGTTTTGGGTTAGGTATATTTTGGTATGGAGATTTAAAAAGGATTAAATAATTTAAATAGAAAAAAATATATATATTAAATAAAAATAATTTAAGTAGAAGGAATTTCGGACAGCAGCTGCTGCCTCGGTAGTGGCGACCCGCTCCGAGTGTTGGGTGTGTTTCGTTGTTGTTTTATTTAACCGATGCGTTTTAAAACATGTTAAAACGCTTAAAATAATTAAAAATAGTAATCGGATGCTAGAAATTATGAAATTTGGTACCCAAGATAATTGATGCGTTCCGGACGCAGCGGTGAAGTCGGATTTTTAATTTGAATTTTCTAAACTGTCCGATTTGGCCATAAAAGTTTCTGGTCAGAATGGGAATTTTGGAGCGATCATGAAATGGATGAAAACATTTGAAATTATCAAGTCTTTGTGATATTTTAGTAGTATGGTGTGGATTGTTTGTGTAAACCCGTTATTAAACGTGGTCGTTTTGTGTGTTTGTTAATTAGGACCTCGATTCATAAGAGGGTGAAATTCTTGTCGTGCGTAAACGTCGTTTGGATTTGCTGTGCTTAAAGGTACACGCTTAGACCATACTGTTTATATGGTTGTGCAAGTAATGTTGTTTTATTCCTAATCAAGGCATTGTAATCACATAAGGATTAGACACCTCAAATAATATGAAATGATTATGTGGAAATTGAGAATTTATGGATATGTTACCCAAAAGGGTTAACAAATAAGTTGGAAACTATCAACTATTTTTCCCATGGCATTCAGGGATCTTTATGATCACCATGGGGGTATGCATACTTAACCTTTGGCGACCCGAACAGGACGGGCAACGTCTTAGGTAGGTGGTTGCCTTGGGATTAGCTCTCCTAAGTGTATTCCACCAAAACAAATTGGAAATATGACTTGTACGACCCGCACATGTCGGGCAACGTTACAAGGTTGGAAATAATGAACAAAGATTACATAATAGAGCCTTTGCATGCTAGGGTAAACTCAATGCTTGTATTCAACCTGTTTAATATATGTATGAAGTCTCTGACGTGTATTGGTTGTTTTTTGGAACCTGCTACGTGTTATCATCCGACATGCAACAGGTTAACTGCAGGAGGGGGGGGTGCTGGAGTGAGAATTCAGCTTAGAACCCGCAACTATCAAGTCCAGACTTACTTTGTAATGAGTCTAAATAACTCAGTTTATGTAACCAAAGTTTATGATGTTTCTTTTATCTCGCACAATTTTAGTTAGTCTAGAGGCCGGTGGGCTCTCGAGTTGTATGTAAAGACTTCCGCTGTTTGGTTTGGTTTTGTTTTGTTTAGCGCTATTTTCTTTGTTGACCATATTCCTTTACCGTTGGAACGTTGACGATCCGAGTAAGGATGAGTTTTCTTGCGTCCGTTTGTGAGCCGGATTCATGTTCTCACATAATATTCCGGGTCACTTAAACCGGGCCGTTACAGCACGTCTTCGACTTATTACATAAAAGCCAAGCCCTGCCTCGCAACATAAAATTCAAAGGCTTGTTGAATGAGTAAGTTTATAAATTTTACCAATTTCATTTAAGTATTATATATATATATATATATATAATAAATAGTATTACAAAAATAGTTATACTTTTCCCACTCGTTTCAGTGCTATGAAGAAAAAGTGCGTGGGGAAATGGGATCTGCTGCGAGAGCCACATACCCGAAATGGAGAGCAGTAAATGTTCAAAACACTATTTGGTACATATTTTTGTCACTTTCGTGCGAAAAATAGCTTAAACTTGGTTTGTTATGCACAAAACTTGGCACACAAAACTATTTGGTATATAATATTGTGTTGAAGTGGTTAGAATCGAAAATAATACTCATATGCTTGAAATTAGGTGTTAAGTTGCGGTTTTAACGGTTTTGAAGCGCTTTTGTCACTTTCGCGCGTAAAATAGCTTAAACTTTGCTTGTTATGCACCAAAATTGGCACACAACACTATTTGGTATATATTATTGTTTTGAAGTGGTTAGAATCGAAAATAATACTCATATGCTTGAAATTATGTGTTAAGTTGCAATTTTAACGGTTTTGAAGCGTTTTTGTCACTTTCGCGCGTAAAATAGCTTAAACTTGGTTTGTTATGCACCAAACTTGGCACACAACACTATTTGGTATATATTAATGTTGTGAAGTGGTTAGAATCGAAAATAATACTCATATGCTTGAAATTATGTGTTAAGTTGCGATTTTAACGGTTTTGAAGCGTTTTTGTCACTTTCGCGCGTAAAATAGCTTAAACTTGGTTTGTTATGCACGAAACTTGGCACTTTCCACTATTTGGTATATATTATTGTGCTGAAGTGGTTAGAATCGAAAATAATACTCATATGCTTGAAATTACGTGTTAAGTTGCGATTTTAACGGTTTTGAAGCGTTTTTGGCACTAACATATATATATAGTTTCATAGTGTTTTTACCAAGATAATAGCGTTGACTGCGGCTACTACATTATGAAATTTATGGATGATATCATACAAGCCGTGAAGAACGTCGAGGTGGAAAATATTGATACAGTAAGTATTTATTATGTTCTTAAATTACAATATTATATATTTAGAAAATCTTATTATATGTATTAACTTTTTAATCAATTCATAATTTTATATAGATTTTATACGACACTGCAAGGAAAAGACGCAAATTGACGGACACGGAATTGTGCGAAGTGAAAGACAAGGTTGCCGTGTACCTTGCAAATTTATGTTGGTAGTTATGTTTCGTAGTAATTAGTTTAGATTTATTAGGACTATATGTATATATATTGTATATTATATATTATATTTTGTGTATGACTCAATTAAATTATTTATGTATATATATATATTATTTTGATGATAATTAATGGTGATTATAGCTGCTGCATTATTGTTAATTATTTATTATTTTATAATGGTGATTATATATATTATTATTTATTATTAAAAGAAAAAAAAATGAAAAAAAATATAAGTATATGCTGCGGTTTTTGGGGAAAATCGCAGCATATAAGTTTTTTTTGTGATGCGGTTTTAAACTGCAGCATTTAATAAATGCTATCTGCTGCTACGACAAATGCTTGGGTTCAAAACTGCAGCATATGATGGCCGTAAAACCGCAGCAATTGATGATTTTTCCACTAGTGATAAGAGTCAAGGGCAATCGCTATCCTATGTTGGATTGTTTCTACCGCAGCATTTTACGTTGCAGTTTCTACAGTGACTAGCAGGAAAGGATTGAAAATTTTAATATGTGATAAGGATGGTGAATTATGTCATAGGACAGAAAATGTTGTATTTAAAGAGGTATTTCAAAACCTATAAGTTATTATTTTAATTGAGATTTTTTATATAAGCAAGTTTTTTAATCGGGTACTTAATCATTTATTGAATAATTATGTTATAAACAATTTATATATAATTGCATTTTATTTTAATTGTTGTAGTTTCATAAAGACATTATGCAATTGCACAATAATTTAAAAGTTACATTTCAAATAAAAAAATTTATTCTACAAAACTCCATGCGATGCACGGCTTTTACACTAGTTAACTATAATATTCCTCTTAACCAAACTAAAATTTGTTCACAGGTCACTTTGATTTTATGTGTCCTAATAATTTTTTTTTTCCTACAAGTTCATTGCCTTCATCATCCTCAAATCTTCTTTGTGTAAGGAAACTTTCTCTCTCCTCTTGTACAACTCTTCTAGCACTACTTTCATTGTACTAGTAATATATATTTTTGTAATTACATATCAAAATAAAAAATATCTTGCATTTGTAATCAATTTTGAAAATAAAACCCTTCAATTGGTGGTGGTTACGAGAAGAGAGAAAAAATCGATCGGTTAAAGTTTAAAGAAATAGTTTTGTGTAATTTATAACTGATTTCCTTACCAATTTAAACCAAACAAGTTAAAAAGGTAACTTTTATTATTTCCTTTACTCCATCTTTTCAAATTTTATCTCCTCTTAATTTCATTTTTTATAACAAACACTCTCTTAGTGTGTCCAAATCCAAAACACTATCCATATTTGTTCTTATTCTTCATTCACGTATATCTATTGTTATATATGCTCCCAAATAATCAAACAGTCGAATTGTATTTTTCTTTCATTATTGACATCATCGTCAACTTACCTCTTTTATCTTCTAAACTCTTCAAATTATAGATATTTCACTTTTCTAATTGTATTATTTATTGGTCTTCGTTACACATCATTAACCAAAAAACATAAATAAACTATTCTAATTTTATCTTTCATACTGAAAACTCCAATATCACTTTTATATCTTCTTTTGAATCATCTTCTTTGTAGTATGTCTTTATGTCAATGCTAAATATCCATCTACTCATATTGCAAGAACCATTAATGATTATTTTAAATTTATAAAGTTTGACAAGAAGACACTCACGAATCGCTTAGAGATCAAATATCACCTATATTCTGGGGCGGATCTAGACTTTTTTTTTTTTTTTTGAAGTAGGGCGGATCTAGACATAAACATGGGGCAATATACGCAACCTCACAAAAATTGAAAAAAAGTTTGCAACTAAGGAGAATCAAAGAATTAGCGTATCCTCTATGTTAGAATTTCATAGAAATTATAAATTAGTATATAAATAGCAAACAATTAAATTTTAAAGAAACAGAAACTTGTATTCACTACAAAAAAAAAAAACAAATTTTCGACTACCCAAAATAGTCGGAGTTTAGTCGGTATACGCGTATACCGACTAAATTCCGACTATTCATGGGTAGTCAGCTCAGATTGGTCGGAAAATGTAATTAGTTGGTAAAATAGTCGGAATTCCGACTAACAGAGAGCTTGTAGCAATTTGGTCGGAATTCCGAATAAAGCAATTAGTAGGAATTCAGTCGCAAAATACCGACCAAACTCCTACCACGTGTCAGTCACTATATACCGACTACCCATATGGTCGAAAATTAGACGCAATATTTAAAAATCCACATTTTCCTATTTTCAGTAAATAACATAATAAAATATAATTTTCTATTCCGACTAATTACCGACCAATAGCTGGTAGGAGATTAGTCGGAAAAGTCAAATCTCAATTTTGACTATATCTGATACAAAAAGACGGCTATGGATTCCGACTATTTTCCGACCAGTAGTTGGTAGGAAAGTGGTCGGTAAAGTCAAAGTTTGAAATTTGACTAACTTGGCCAGAAAATGGCGGCTAATGATACCGACCAAATTCCTACTATAAGTTAGTCGGAATTTCGTCGGTATATTTTATTATTAAAATAATAAATCTGGTCAAATGTGGTCAATAATATTGACCACATTTGACCAGATAAGTTATTTAATCGATAAAATGGATCGATCAAACAAAAAGATAAACGCGATAAAAATCAGCTGAAATACGACGGAAGATGATCCAGCCTCTCGTTTACCATTTGGGCTTGGGGAGGAGAGGCCTGGTGTTGGGATTGCGGCGTCACAACATCAGCATAATAATGCTGTGCCGCGTCACCAACACCAAAGACTCTCTTGGAGGGCTTCTTCTTCTCGGGCACTTGTGATTCAATGTTTTTAACGGCCTAAAAATAGGCGTCGTTAATCTTCGCATCAGGCGCATCAGCAAGAAGATCGGCAACGAGGAGCTTATATTCGTGCTAAACAATGAGACAATAAATTCTAAGAAAATTTCGGCAGAGTTTCCTCTGTAAACTAACAAAACCAAAACTTAAATAAACTATGAAATATAAACCAATATTGATAAAGTTTATATCTACTTCGAAAACAGCTATGAAACCAGCATTTCCTCAAAATCCAATATCCAATATCCTAATGAACATTCCGAAACAGCTAACATACCAGCATTTCCTCAAAATCCAATATTGAATATCCTAATGAATGTTCTAAAACAGCTAACATACCAAATAGCTAACCTACCAAAACCTTTGCTACATTTCAATGTTAACCGAAAATGCTAACCAAAAAATAATATAGAATATTTTTTGGACGCAATTCAGTCGATAAATTTCCTAAAAAAAAGTTTTTATTGAGCTTTTTTTCGAGCCATTTTTGGGTAAAAATTATCAGTACTAAATTGAAATAGTGGTTTTTCTTAAAGATTTCCTCGTATGTACTATAAAAAATTGGAAACGTTAAATATTTGTTTCTCAAATCTAACGAAATTCAGCATTGTAACTTTCACTTATTGCTTTTGTTGCAACATCAAAATCTACTAAGAATACTTTACAAATCGCGGCAACTAGGTTCCCCAATAATGCGAATTACAGCCTTACAAAATACAACATGTAAGCCATAATTAGCAATATTGGGGAAAACCTAGAAGCTGCAAATCGAAATTTATTCTTTTTTAGTAAGATTTGATTGTTGCAACTTAATATAAGTAAAATAACACGATGCTTAATTTCATCAACTTTGAGGAACATATTTTAATCGTTTCTAACACATTTTTATAGTACGCATACAAGAGAATAATTAAGAAAAACAACTATTTCGGTTAAGTACACATAATTATTACTACAAAATGGCACCAAATAAAAGCTCATTAAAATTTTTTTTTACAATTTAATATAACATAATATATGATGCACGTTATTAAAAATAAAATTTTAATAAGTTTTTCGCACGATCATTTTTCCGTAAAAATTATAAATACTAAATAGAAATAATTGTTTTTCTTAACAATATCCTTGTATGTAACATAAAACAAGTGAAATGTTAAATATATGTTTCTCAAACCTAAGTAAACTCAACATCTTAAGATTTTATTGTTGCAAACTAAATTAATTTAAGTAAATAATACAATATGATGCTAAGAGATTTGAGGAACATAATTTCATCATTTCTTATACATTTTTATAGTACTATAAGAATATAATTAAGAAAAACTACATTCTCGGGTAAATACTTATAATTATTAGAAAAAAATGTCCGCAGCGAAAAGCTTATTAAAATTTCTTTTGACAAAATACATATATATATATAAATATATATATATATATATATATATATATATATATATATATATATATATATATATATATATATATATATATATATAGAACTAAAATATAAATAATATAAAATTAAAGTAACTAAAATATAACTAAAATCATACCTTAATAGTGTATAGCTAGAATCCTTGTTAATTGGGAGAAATAATGTAATTTTTTTTTATTTGAAGTAAGAAATAATGTAAATTTAAATGAAAAAGATTAAATTATTAGGATTATTTGGAGATAATAAAGGAGAGAGAAAGTGTAGATGTGAAATGTAAAAAAAAAAATTTACGTTCGGGGAGGGTATTTATAAAAAGATCAGGATAATTTCCGACTAACCACCGACGAATCTCCGACATAACCTTTTCTTACCGACTAATCTCCGACAAAATGGGTAGTCGGAAAAATTCTGACTATGTTCCTAGTCGCTATATAGTCGGAATTTTCCTACCATATGTGGTCAGTAGGAATTTAGTTGGAATTTCCGACTGACTCAGGGTAGTTGGTATTTTAGTAGGAAAATTCCGACTAAAAGAGGGTGTCGGTGATTTTAGTCAGAATTTTGTCATTTTTTTGTAGTGATTAAAATTTAGGAAAAATTATCATGAATAATACCACCTTTTGTCGATCTTCCTACAATAATACCAACTATTGATTAACCATGTATAATACAAACTTAGTGGGGTATTTTCCTAGAATAATACCAACTTTAGTTTATTAACTAATATACCAATTTTTTTTGTCTTATAATCACATATAGTTTGATTTTTAACATGTTAGGAATTTTCTAGTAAAACACCCCTTTAAGTTGGTATTATTCGTGGTTAATCAATACTTGGTATTATTGTAGGTAAATTAACAAAAGGTTGTATTATTCACGGTAATTTTTAAATTTTATTTTTATATTTTTCATTTGTTCACCTTCAAATTAAGCAACGAGATTAATTTATCATGGGGGAAACTTGAAATATATGTTCAAAATCAAAATAGCAACGAGATTTGAGTTCATCATCATTTATCTTATGGGTCGAAATATAAATCAAATACACAATTCAATTTCTGTATAATTTTTATTTGTGTAAAATGATAATTAAATTTTGATATATTTATAATTTAAAACAATTGGTGTGTACTTGTGTGAACGTTGTGTGTGTATTAAGAATCACGAGCTATGCGAAGATGGTGTTAGTTTTTTTATTTATTGAATTTGCAGTTTCATCAAACTTTCTATAGTAATTAGTAAATTTATAATTTAATTAATGTATATCATATAATTAATATACTTCCACAATTTCAAATTACTTGCACCTTTACAGAATAATACACTATACATTTATCACCCTTAATATGTGATTAGTTTTTTTTTTTTTTTATCTATAATTTAAAATATAAATAGTCAAGCGAGATTTTGCTTGATTTGTTTCAATATAAAGATTATTAATATCAAATTTTTATAATTTTTTATTATACATAAGTAGAAATATTAAAAATTAAATAAGAGCATTATTGAATTGCGTGAAAAGTCAAATGGTGCAAGTATTTTGGAATTGAGGAAATATATTGAACCCGATCTGCCCTTGTATTTGAATTGAACCAATATGCAAATATACACCGGTTCTGTATCCTATATGATGGATTATTAGTACTAACATAAAAGGTGAAGTGGCTAGGGGTTGTATGGTGGATAAGGTTATGGTATATGCAAAGGCAGAAATACAGAATCTAATGTTTGCCATAAAATATAATGTGAGCCTGTTAGATGAGAAACTGCAAGAGCAGTGATTTCCTAAAAGTAATTGGCCATTTATCGTTGCTGCACCTGCAGGTATTTCTCTGAATTTTTTTTTCCTCTGATTTCGGTACAAACATTAATGCTATCTTTATTGCATATATTGTAAAAACATCTATGAAACTCGGTTTTTCTTCGGTTAGAGTAAGTATTATAAATTAATAATGCAAAAAAACAAATTATAATTGGGAATTTATATTTTTCTCTTTGTTGATGGCTAAAATAAAACTTAAAAAATAAACTAAGAATTAACTTGAAGATTATCTTTGTAACGACAATCGTTATCCGAAAACTTGATACTTGTTATAGACGTGCGATCACTTTCATTTTGTGATATTTCTCCCACAAAAGTACTTGGGTTTTGACTTGGGAATTCACAACAAGATACAAACAACACAACACACCCTAACACCCTTAGTACATAGGGTATGCCACTTAACAACAAGTGTGATGAATTATAATCTTTGAAAGTTCTAACAAAAGTTAAATACTCCCTTGAAAGAACACAAGTGAAAGAGAAAGAGCAACAATGAGATTTCAGAATTTTGGTGTGTTCTATTTCTTTCCTAAGCCCCTATTTATACTACTCCAACTAGGGATGGCAATGGGTATTGGACCCGACCCGGATCCATAGATCCGTATCCGTTTTTGCGGGTCTAGGTCTTAAAAAATTAGACCCGTCGGATCCAGGTCGGATCCGAATTCGTGGATTATAAACGGATCCGGGTCCGAGTCTCAAAAAAATTCCCGAACCCAGACCCGTGGATCTAATGGACCCGTTTTCTTTAATTTTTATGTTGACTATGTAGTACTAGGCTATGGATTACTAGGTTATATTGAAAAGCCCACCCAGATTTTGTCCCTTATCCCTTACCAAACCCAATAAGAAAATTTAAAACAAATAATCAAAAAAATATAAAAAATTCACACAATAGCCAACTTTACAAAATAATTCCCAAGATAAGCAGTTTTTTTCCCAAAGCTATGGTTTGGAGATGTTCGTTGTTAGTAACAGCGAACAAAGACTGGAGGTCAAAAAAAGTCAATGAGTTTGTTCGCTGTTACTAACAGCATACAAAGACTTTTACTATTTTTGACCTCCAGTCTTTGTTTGCTATTAGTAACAGCGAACAAATGTGCGCTAAAAACATCAAATCTCCTTTTTTTCTCATTTTTGACCCTGTTGAACAAGGTTTTAGCTTTGTTCGCTGTTAGAAATAGTGAACATATCATTTGTCTTTTTTGAACCCTCTACATGTGTTCGCTATTACTAAGTGCGAACAAGCCAACCCTCAGATCTGAAAAAAAACTGCTTATTTTGGGAAATAGTTTCAAAAATTTACTATAATGTGAATTTTTTATATTTTTTTGCTTATTTGTTTTAAATTTTCACCCAATAAACCCGACATCAATTTATGCCTTCTTCCCTTATCCCTCATTCTCTCTCCTAACTTCCCAAACCCTTAAACCTTTCGTCCCCAATCCCCTCTGTACTCTCACTCACTTTGTACTCCCACCGTCCCACGCCGGCCAGCCCCCAGAGCACCCCTTTCCCACCTCCAATGCAACAGGCAGACGGCCAAACAAGATATGATTTTCCCTATTTCCATTCAAGAGTTCATTACTTGATTAATTCCATGATTTTTCTCCATTGTTGTAAATAGATTTAATCTCACCTCTCTTTTAATTTATGTTAAGGTGATGACTAGTACTTGTTTTCATTTTTTATTTTTTATTTTTTTTATCACAGAAAATTCGATTTTTATTAATAGATTTACAGTATGAGTTGAGTACTTGATTAGTTTGAGTCATGATTGTATGAGTTAATTTAGATTACTTGAATTAATCTCACATCAATTGTCCATTTTTCTACATTTATTTTTTATCATAGAAAATTAGTATGATTGTATGAGTTGATTTAGAAAGCTTGATTCATGTAAGAAACAACTTCAACGTGTTCTTTGGGTATTTTCAAGACAATTTTAAGTTGAATAATGCCTCTTTTGAATGATCGATTGTGAAATTATATATATTATTATCAATAGTCAATAAATACAGCTTTATGCAATCTCGAAACGATACAAAAGTACCAAAAATGCAAAAAAAAAAAAATGGATTCGTTTTAGACCCAGATCCGGTATTGGATCCGCAATATCCACGGATCCGGATATGGGTCTAAAAAAATCTAGACCTGCAGATCCGGGTCCGAATTTGGGTCTTGCTCTTGAAACGGATCTGGATCTGGATCTGGATCTGGGTCTACCTGGACCCGGTCCAGATCGAATCCGTTGCCATCTTTAACTCCAACTATAGCCAACGATCATGGCACATTCAATCACCCATTGATGACCAATATTATAGTTATCAGAATTCCGATTCTGATCTACAATTTCACGATCCTGTGATCCAAAAAAAGACGACCGATTCAGATCGTAGGTAGGATCTTAATTTGGTAAAATCATGCGATCCTACATAGCTCAAGAATTTAAGTGTTAAGATCATAACACGATTCTACGATCCTACGATCAAAAGATCTGATCCTACAAGGGTAGTTTTAATTGTAAAATATTTTCATATAATCCAGATTTCACTTATATATAAATACATATATTTAAAATAACTATATCAATACTTTTATCAAATTCAAGTTTTTCTTAATTTGTAGTTTAAAGTGATTACTAAAAGTATCTTTTAAAAAATTTAATAGATGAAGTCAAATATTTTTACTTGCACCTTAAAACTTTGAAAAAGAACAAAATTAATTGATAATCAGTAATCCAAAGCACATTAATGTGTATTTGTAGGATCACACGATCCTACGATCCGATTCTACCGATTTCGATCCTACCCCTTCAACAATCCAAGGTAGAATCTCGATCCTGATAACCTTGACCATATTAATGGCCTCCAATCAATACCATTAACAAGGTATTCATGAGAATTATTCCTCCCAATTACTCCTTTGTAACTCCAAAATCAATATGAAATAAGTAAGGGAATCCAATGCAATCAACTCATTCATTTTGTCCTATCCTTTGAACTCCTTTTTCACCTTGTATTTTAAATACATATTGCCCCACTACTATTTGTAGTACTTGGTGAGTATTTACTTATTAGGATTATAATTCACTAAATGTTCAACAATCATCCCCCATTTAGGGTATAATAAGCCTCTTTCTCAATTACAAAACAAATTTTATAATTCCATTTATGCATCAACACTAATATCCCTACGAATTGAATTAACGCCTAGTACAACACACTTCACAAGTGATCGACCCAGAATTGATATCCATTCGGATTTGAATCAAATGACCTTTCCAACCACTTGAAGATGAAGTACACACAAAATCAATAACACAAAGTCATTAACCTGACACATTATAAGGCCGTGTACGTATCTTATTCATATGTTTATCATAGTCGGTATGCTAATCTTGACTACTTGAAGCGGCCACACATTAAACTTATATAGATAGGTTCTCATCACGTATAAAACATATCCCTGTGAAACGGATACAACACCAAGAGCTCTTCAACCCTTGATCTTGAGAACTTACAATGGACGACTACCTCGTTCATCACGGTCCAAAGCAACGACGGGTCATTAGAACTTGTCGCTTACAAATATCAAAAGGAACTTTACCACATTGAATTCAAGACACGATGTTACTCATGCGTGAATTGGGCTTTTCCAAATGACCTTTATTGACATAATCCGATAGCAATTGACGCTTGTTCAATTGAATCCCTACTCATGGCTTTCGTAAAAGAATCAGCCACATCAAACTTAGTGTTCACATAGTCAAAAGTTATGACCCCATTGGTGATAAGTCCTTGCACTAGGCTGTGCCTGAGAGAAATATGACGAGACTTACCATTATACACTTGACTATAAGCCCTACCTAAAGCCGTCATGCAATTCGCATGAATCGCCACCGGTGAAATTGGCTTAGGTAACAAAGGTATCTCAAACATGAGATTCCTTAACCACTCAACTTCACTAGATGCTGAAGCAAGAGCTATGAATTCCGCTGACATAGTAGAATCAGCGATACACGTTTGTTTCTTAAAGGACCCTGAAATGGCACCTCCCCCATAAACAAACACCCAACCACTTGTAGAAAAATTATCTTCTTCATTAGTGATCCAACTAGCATCGGAATAACCTTCCAAAATAGGAGGTTCACCACTATAAGCTATACCATAATCCTTGGTACGCAACAAGTATCTTAATACTCTCCTTATCGCCATTCAATGATGGGGACCCGGGTTTGCTTGTAAATCTACTAAGTTAACCAACCGCAAAAGCTATGTCTGGCCTTGTACAAGTCATGACATACATCAAAGATCCAATGAACTTTGAATACGCCAATTGTGTAATTGGTTGTCCGGTATGTTTTGCAAATTTCATACCAGGTTCTATGGGAGTAGACACCGGTGCCTTATCAAGCATGCTAAACAGCTTAAGTATTTTCTCAACATAGTGAGATTGACTTAGATTGATCTTATGATCTTAATACCTAAGATCACATTGGCCTCCCCCATATCCTTCATCTAAAGGACCTAGACAAAAAGTCTTTAGTCTCTTGAACTTGTACTAAATTAGTAACAAAGATGAGCATGTCATCTACATATAGACAAATGATAACTCCATTACCATGGCTATCAAATTTGCTATAAATGCACTTATCGGCTTGATTTAATTTGAATCCAAAGGACAAAATCGTTTCATCAAACTTTTGATGCCATTGCTTAGGTGCTTGTTTAATTCCATATAAGGATTTAACAAGTTTATACACCTTTTGCTCTTGTCCGTCCTTCCAAAAAAAACCCTTCGGGTTGTTTCATATAAACTTCTTCATCTAATTCCCCATATAGAAATGCGATTTTAACATCCATTTGATGTATCTCTAGATGATAAATTGTAGCTAAAGCTACCAATAACCGAATAGTGGTTATTCTTGCAACCGGTGCATATGTATCGAAATGATCGATACCAAGCTTTTGTCTAAAGCCTTGTGCCACTAAACGGGCCTTGAACTTTTCAATAGCATCATCAATCTTCATTTTCTTTCGAAAAATCCACTTACAACCTATAGGTTTACAAGTAGGAGGAAGATCCACTGACACCCAAGTGTTATTTCCTATGATGGATTGCATCTCATCATCATTAGCCTCTTTCCAAAAAGCACTATCATACGATGCCATAGCATCATTATAAGTCAATGGGTCACCTTCCACTTTGAATAGATATGGAACACTAGAAGAAATTTTGCTTCTAGTACCTTCAACCAAATATACTTCGAAATCCGGTCCAAAGCTTTTAGCTTTCCGTTGTCTTTTACTCCGTTTCGGAATAGAATTAACAACTTGTTATTCATCTAGTTATAGATTTTCATCAATATCTAGAGGTGAACCTTGTTGATTATCATCAACATCCTCATTGGTACAAACTTGTAGATTTCTTTGTCTACTCAATGATGAAAATCTATTTTCATCAAAAATTGCATCACTTAACTCAATGATCGAATGAATCAACATGTAGTCATTTTGTTCTATAACATAGAACCTATAAGTTTTGCTATGAATAGCATAACCTATAAAAATGCATTCTATTCCTCGTTCACCGAGTTTCTTTCTTTTGTTACCGGGCAATCTTACAATGGCCCAACAACCCCAAACCTTATGTAACACCCCTGAATTTCCAACCCCTTAAACGAAACCAGAAATCGTAAGGACGGGATGAAATTCGGGTGTTACATAAAAGAAAAAGAAAAGAATTTTGATGAACGTTAAATATTAATTTAAAAAGGTGAGTGAGTGGAAATTTTGGCAGCATCTCTGCTAACACTGAGGATGTGACAAGGACATATAAATGGATAATATAACTAAACTAATCTAAGGCCTTTAATGCCTTTCAAAAATATGTCACGACGGAATGAATCATCGTCGGCTTCTCAAATCATCAACTCTAAATAGGATCGTGGTTCCAGTGTTGACACATCGATTTATCAAATACAAAAATAAACTATTCCTACGATCATACATTCGGAAACTATGCAGCGGATTATAACTTTACAAGGAGTCACATGGCTCAAAAGGAAAGGTGATTATACAACCCAAAACTTAACAAATAATATTAGAGCTACAACGTCAGGCTCATCGTGTAGTGATTGCTAAATCGCACTCCACTCTTCCCCGATGCCAAGCAAAAGAACTCCTATACCTGTTATGCCAAGCTATGATCCTCCTGCTGCTCAACATAATGACCATAGCCAAATGCATCATAGCAAGAACATCATAGAATGTCATGAACAAACAACAACAACCACATGCGCGTCAGTAATCAATGAACTTACAACATTTAGAGTTGTAGAACAAAAGGATAAACAACGATATAGCACCGTGATAACGAATCTACTCCTCTGTTTAAATACCTCTATTTATTCATGATTTCTCTTTCAAACTACAAATCTCTCGAAGTATATTCGAAGATAGTGAATCCTTTATCTATTAATGGCATAGTGACACGGCCAAGGGCGTTATCGGCCATCCGGCGCCCGTGGCAAAGTCTGAGCTCATGCCCCCTCCAGCTAACCCTCTCGGGTCCTACCTTCGGGAAAAACTAACACACTGGGGTACTAAACTAGTGAAGAGGCCACATATTGGGGTTTGCAAGGCCCGCATGGTAACACCTCGGTCAAGGGGCAGTATCGGCCATCCGGCCCCCAATGACAAAAGCATGCTCATATCCCCCCCCCCCCCCCCACCCCCCCCTACGGTGGTCCCGTCGAAACTCACCTAGGGGACTACTAAATCAGCCGGACATAATCCAGTTGACTTACGCCAACTAATCATAATCAAGGCTCCATAACTAGGTAACCACTTCGATACCATACACAACCATGGTGCGTTCTCTAATATTTAGAAATATGTTCTCATAGTCTCCTAATGTTTTTATTCTACTTGCCTATATCACTATTATGACTATTCGCTAGCATGGTTTACTTTCTGGCGTTCTATAATTCTAATGCGATGCATATAATCATGAAATATTGATAATACTTTGAAACGATGAATATAATAATTAATTACTGCATGTACGTACCTGCAAGCGTCACTGCACGACCAAAAGTTATAAAAATCACCCAACAAGGGTTCTACTTTCCTCTTATGAATTGGGAACCTATGCAAGTTAAGAATAGATCTAATAAGTTCCCTTAACTACTTTGTCATACCAGCTAAAAGCCAAAGTAACCACTATCATCCATTCACGATAAGTTTTCAATTATTTCTAGCACGTACGCAACTCATTCAACACCAATCAAAATCGTTAACTCAACAATAACACCAGTCTTTCCATCAACAAAAGAATAACAAGGATTTTGTGAACCACTTCCTTACATCATTTAACTTTGAGCTATAACGATTCACATTATCTTAAAATAAAACAACCATTCACACTTAAGTCTCACAATGTTAAATAAAACACTAATATGACATGATGACGATTCTTAAAGTGGTCGGATTACGACATCCTTCGCTACATTCTTCAGAGTTAAAGAGACCACAATCAAGCATCACCACAAGCGACTTAACAGCCTTGTACAATAAGTTGGTATTATTCTCATGGCGTTACTAAGATTATGCATTATGACTTAAATAACAACCTAATAAGAATACTTGTAATTCACAACAATCAAACTATAACAACTAGCAACTATAAGCAACCAAAATCACTTCCATAGTCAACTACAGTCATCACCATTACTAATTATCACAACAATAATCAATCGACTAGGTTTCAAACAACTTTTAAGGTTATTTGATCAATCATCACACCACCAAAATATAGCATAAAACGCACATCATAAGAAACAAACGTGTATCGCTGATTCTACTATGTCAGCGGAATTCATTGCTCTTGCTTCAGCATCTAGTGAAGCTGAGTGGTTAAGGAATCTCATGTTTGAGATACCTTTGTTACCTAAGCCAATTTCACCGGTGGCGATTCATGCGGATTGCATGACGGGTTTAGGTAGGGCTTATAGTCAAGTGTATAATGGTAAGTCTCGTCATATTGCTCTCAGGCACAGCCTGGTGCAAGGACTTATCACTAATGGGGTCATAACTTTTGACTATGTGAACACTAAGTTGAATGTAGCCGGTTCTTTTACGAAAGCCATGACTAGGGATTCAATTAAACAAGCGTCAAGTGCAATCGGATTGTGTCAATAAAAGTCATTTGGAAAAGCCCAATTCACACATCAGTAACATCGTGTCTTGAATTCAATGTGGTAAAATTCCTTTTGATTTTTTTAAGCAAAAAGTTCTATTGACCCATCATTACTTTAGACCGTGATGAACAAGGTAGTCGTCCATTTAAAGTTCTCAAGATCAAGAGTAGAAGAGCTCTTGGTGTTGTATCCGTTTCAAGGGGATATGCTTTTATACGTAGTGAGAACCTACCTATATAAGTTTGAAGTGTGGCCGCTTCAAGTAGTCAAGATTGGCATACCGACTAGGATAAACTTATGAATAAGATATGGACACAGCCTTATAATGTGTCAGGTTAATGACTTTGTGTTATTGATTTTGTGTGTACTTCATCTTCGAGTGGTTGGAAGGGTCATGTGATTCAAATCCAAATGGATAATAATTCTGGCTTAATCAATTGTGAAGTGTGTTGTACTAGGCATTAATTCAATTCGTAGGGACATTAGCGTTGATGCATGAAATGGAAGTATAAAACTTGTTTTGTAATTGAGAAAGAGGTTTTAATATACTCTAAATGGGGGAGGATTGTTGAACATATAGTATATATTAAATACTAAGAATTATCACCAAGTACTACAAATAGTAGTGGGAAAAAGTGTACTAAAAGTACAAGGTCCAAAGGGGTCAAAGGGAAGGACAAAAGACAAATTGAAAAATCGAGTCAGCAGGAAAAGCCGACTCGACTTTCCTGATAAAGGGCCTAAAGCCGACTCGGCTTTAGGTACTGGATTGAACATTTTGTCCAGCAGGAAAAGCCGAGTCGTCTTTCTTGTGGATGAAATAAAATCCGACTCGACTTTTTGTTCTGACAGGCCAAATGTGCCTTTTCGTATTCTTTGATCAATGAGCATTGTATTCTATTCTTGTTCAACTTTGATCCCGGAGTTATAAGTGACTTAAAAGTGTGGAATAATGCTCATGAATACCATAGTTACAATGTTATTTATTGATGGTCATTATACTTGATCATCAATGGGTGATTAAATGTTCATGACCCTTTGGTATATTTGAACTAGGATAAATAAGGGCTTGGAGAAGGATGTCACACACCCAATTTCTGAATTCTTTTGTCCTTACTTTCTCTCTTACTTGTGTACTTTCAAAAAGACACTAGTGGAAAAAAGCTCAAATGCTCCGATTTAATCCCTGTAATATGCTGTGGTTTTGAACCGTAGCATTTGTGATAGCAGCAGATAAAAAAATATTTTATACTGCGGTTTAAAACCGCAGCATATAGTCCTTTTATTTTTCTTTTGTTTTTTTCTTTTTATATTATTTCGCCACTAAATATTAATAACTGTATAAATAAAAATTAATACATTAATAATCATACAATTTTTCCCCAATCATCATCCAAATAAATCACCACTTAAATATAATATATATATATATATATATATATATATATATATATGTACAACTCAAAATTAACATATAATAATATATATTTTACAGTAATTGCGAAAACATAAATAACGCGAGGATCTAATTAACTTATCCTTCATTTCATCGATAACTTGATGCATGTCGAGGAATTCAATCCAACACTGTAGTTACACAAAACACATAACATAATTTAAGAAATCTGTTGTGCAAAGCAAGTTTAATATTACTTACAAAATTCATACTTATACATGCACAATACTATACCATGAATATTTAAAAACATGATAAATTACTTACAAAACACAAATGAGTTCTACACAATAATCCAAGTTATACACAACACATTCCAAGTTATACTTACAATCGCACTTAATACACAACATTTAAAATTATACACAACATTCAAGTTATAAACTTATACTTTGAAATACATACTTACAATACACAAAAGCAAACTTATATACACAACATTTTTCCAAGTTATAAACTTATACATACATAACTTATACACGATGACATTTTACACAACATTCCATGTAATTAATACAATGACTTACACAAAAATAAACTTATATACACAACATCCAAGTTATAAACTTATACTTTGAAATTCATACTTACAAACACAAAAGCAAACTTATACATACAACATTCCAAGTTTAAACTTATACTCACATAACTTATACACAATGACATTTTAAGTTATAAACGTATACTTACAAAGTTACAATCATACTTATATACAACATTCAAATTAATACACAACATTCAAGTTATACACATATACATTGAAATTCATACTTATAATACACAAAAACAAACTTAATAATACACAACATTCCAAGTTATAAACTTATACATACATAACTTATACACAACGACATTTTACACAACATTTCAAGTTATACACATAATTTCAAGTTATAAACTTATACATTAGAATTCATACTTATATTACACAAAAATAAACTTATACACAACATTCAAGTTATAAACTTATACATTAAAATTCATACTTATATTACACAAAAATAAACTTATACACAACATTCAAATTATAAATTAATACTTAAAATTCATACTTATACACAAAAACAAACTCATACACAACATATGATCAAAGCTTGAAGTTTTAATAAACCCTAAAATACCATGAAGCTTGAAAAACTAAAAGGTTGAAGAAATTATACCTTAGATTGTTTAAAAATTCCTTATATTGTATGCTTCTAAGAATAGCTTCACATACCTTCAAATACCAATCTCCAAACACCAATGTGTCAAAACCTAAGTGAGATTCACATAACTTGCATCAAAAAACAAAGATAACAATATATATCTTAAAAACGACAATGAAACTAGCATACAAAAACTAAGCCCTAAAACACAATGAAACACGAAAAACTAAAAAACAAAGAACAACAAAAAATTTCGTGGGTTTTAAGAAGAAATTATACCTTAAAAAAACGAAGCCCTAAAGGTTGAAGAAGATGAACAACAACAATTTTCGTGGGTTTTAAAGAAGTTAAAGGTTGAAGAGAAGAATAAGAACAACAAATGTTCATGGGGTGAAGAAGTGGGTTGAAGAAGACGAAGAGAGAAATGAGAAAATGTCGAAGTAAGAAGCGTATGGTAGAAGAATAATAATTTTTTGAGGGTTTTGAATGTGCTGAAATGAAGAAGGTGGGATTTTATCAAAAAAAAAATGGTTATTATTTGTTGCGGTCAATGTCAAAACCGCAGTATATACTCCAAAAACCATTTTTTTAAAACATTATATGCTGCGGTCAATGGCAAAACCGCAGCATATACTCCAAAAACCATTTTTTAAGCATTATATGCTGCGGTCAATGGCAAAACCGCAGCATATAATCAAAATCCATCTTTTTTTTTGCTTATTTGCTGCGTATGATTAAAACGGCAACATATCCTGCGCAGCAAATGTAATTTTTTCCACTAGTGATATAGTTATAAACTTCTTGTTAGAATATTCCAAAGTTTATAATTCATCAAATACTTTGTTATTAAGTGACATACCCTAAGTACTTAAGGGTGTGTTGTGTTGTTTGTATCTAGTTGTGAATTTCCAAGTCGCAACACAAGTACCTTTGTGGAGGAAATATCACAAAAGAAAAGTGATTGCACGCCTACAAAAAGTATCAAGTTTCCAAGTAACGGTTGTCGTTAAAAAGATCATCTTCAAGTTATTTGTTAGTGCTTTTAGTATAAGTTTATCTTAGCCATCAACAAAGGAAAATAAAAATTCTCATTGTAATTTGTATTTGCATTATTATTTTTAATACTTCCAAGATATAAACTCCATTCCCTGCAATCACAAGGGAAGACCAATCCGGGGTGATTTTCCGGAAAGCCCCTTTGACGCTTAAGTCATTCCAGAAATGATGATAAAGAGATTAATTAGACAGAAAGTATTTTGATGAAATAAATTACGTATAGAAAAATAGGATTGTGTACCTTGTTTCCATAGATTTGAGGAGTATTTAAAGTTGTGTTTTCTAGGGTTTTAGGAGTTGTCCCTTGATAGTGGGATATTGAGGTTAGTGTATGCAGTAAATAGGTAGTTAATTTAGGTAGTGACTAAGAGAAGTGGTAGTGGACAAAGATGTAGTTAGGATTTTACGAAATGGGTTATGGGTTTATTTGACCCCATATAACAGTAGCCCCACGCATGAGGAGTGATAGAGGAGGAAATTTAATGTAGCGAGGGCGTAAATACTCTTTATGCGGAAAACAATCATACCTGTGATGGAACCAATTAAATGTTCGGAAGAAACCATACAATTAGGTTCGAATAAGATAATCTTCGAACTCTTGCCTTGGCAGGCAGGCCCATACTTTGTGAAATCTCCATGAATTACAAATGTTTAGTCTTTGGGCCACTTTTGACGATTCGACCTTAGAGCCTGATATGATGATTCAACCTTAGAGTTCGATATGATGATTTGGCCTTTAAGCCTGATATGATGATTTGGCATTTGAGCCTAATATGATGACTTGGCCTTTGAGTATGATATGAAGATTTGGCATTTGAGACTTGAAATGACGATATGAACCAACAGTCATTTTCGGACTTCAATAATAATATGACTTTCAAACAAGGCGAAAGCTCAGATAAGTTTATAATATGACAAATAACGCACAATCATTTTGGAACTTCGATAATAATCACTTTCAAACTAGGTGAAAACTCAAATGACTTTATACATTCATCATTGAAAATCACATTTAAGTATGATCAATATATATTAAGAATAATAATGGTGTAGTGTTGAATTACCATACAGAATTAATAAATGATTCATTCAATATGTGTCAATATCATACTCATCGCTTTTCAAGGTGAACCATTAATATAATAAATACGAAACATCCCGTATAAGTTGATGAATAAAAGCAATAAGATTCGACTTTTATATCCTCAAATAATGAAAAACACTTGAAATAATTTGGCGCAAAATTCTCAATTTGAGGGCTAATTTGAGCGTTTTTAAATTCCTCATACGAGAGCAAATATGCATTTTCCTTTGACACATATACTCATTGAAAGTTGAAGACTACCCTTCATTAAATATTTCTGGACATGAATATACACTTTTAATAAATAACCTTAATCCTTCAGCATCAAGTAGTCTTTCTGTTGATTAACAGAGTGACGCTAATAATCAAAGCATGAGGGAGTTTGAGAGATGTTGATGGTGATGATCATAACTCGATCCTTGTAAACCACCGCAAACTGAAGACGAGATTGACTAGAGCAGTACAAAGGAAGGAATGAGGGGGACGGTGAAGAAAGAATCAAAGAGTGTCTATATGTGGTGGCAGAAAAAAGAATTGTCGTGAAATTCTAGATTTGAAGACAGAGATTATATTGCAAGATTAAGGAAAGATTTAGTGCAAAACTATCGAACACGTAGGTTAAACAGTTGGACTATGATATTAGAAGTAGAGAGACCGACCTTTTGTTCAAAGTAAGATGTTTGTTATCCTATGTGTCCCCACAAAACCAGAAAGTGCAATAGGCATTTAAAGTACCTGAATATGAAGTGTTATCGGGAAAATCTGTTGGTATGCTAGAAGTGGTTATGATCCTACTAAGGAAGAGACTTTGAATCCTGCAATACAACATTAGCTTTACCTGGGAGTTGTTTCCCGAAAAGCGCCTCCGACGCTCAAGTTACATTGGGAAACAGAAATCAAAGAATGAATGACAACTGAAAGAATGCAAGATCAACGAATTGTAGGATAAGTTATGATCAATTAAATAAGTATTTAGTTAAGTGTAAATTATAAGCGGGATGCTTGTGTATTTGATAGAGTGACAATAGTTAAATGAAGGCTCATGATCAAATGAGTTACTATAGAGGGTATTTATAGGGATAGCTGGAGGATTAATTTGGTAATGGGTCGACTATTATTAGGGTGGACTATTATTCAGGTTCTGAAATTAGTTACTTGGAGGGCAAGTTTGGGCTAACAAGTCATCAAGGTGTTAATTTTTGGCAAAAGAGTTACTTTTCAACCATAAAAGTTCGATACAAAAAACTAATAGTAACACTTTTTCGCCAGAAAGTAATAAGTTTGCGCAGTTCACATAAGCATTGTTCGCACTTGAACTCGACCCACTCTTCAATCTTCAGATGTACTTCACTACTTCTAATTTTTTTTCTTTTAATCTCATCTAATTATTTTGGGATTTCTTCTCTTCTCTTAAAAATAAAATCATTCTTTTGTATAGTCTTATGTCCTTCAAAGATTATTTTTAGGATTTAGGAATAGAGAATGTTATTTAGGGTTTATGGTTTTGTGATTTACCCTTAATTAGTTTTGTCATTTGTGTAATTGTGTCCTTTTGATTATTGAATGTTGATGAAGTAAATATATAAATGTATTATGTATAATTGTATTAGAAATATATATATATATATATATATATATATATATATATATATATATATATATATATATATATATATATATATATATATATATATATATATATATATATATATAGTTCTAAAAAGAGTTTGTTTGGTGAGGAAATTTTATCCTCAATTGTTTCCTAAAATCTACTTGGTGCTTTAATTTATCCCCTTAGCAACAAGTATAGAAGATCATTTTCTTGAATGAATTATATAAAAAAAAGTGTGTAATAGTATGAGAGATAACATTTATTACCCCTTTTATTTTATTGTGGAAGTGATATGCGATATTATTGCATATTTTAATTGTTTAGGTCAATTTGGAGAAAGAAAATAATTGTTGTTCATTTTACAAACAAAATTTTACCGATTTTTTATTATTTACTTCAATACATTGGTGCTACCTATGATTTTGTGGTTTAGTTCCGCCACAGATATCTAGCAAACATTTAGAAGTAGTCAGGGTCGTCTTAATCAATTTAAATGCCCTGATCTAATCTTAAAATTGGGCCCTAACAAAAAAAGCAAATCAAAAACTATATTTTAAAAACTCTTATTACAAGTATACTCCACTAAAATTCATGTTAATACTAACCTTCTACTTGAAAAGAGTCATTCTTCTAACAGGCCCTTTCTTGAGAGACCGTCTATAGTATAGACGTCTCTCAAGAGCCCAATTCATATCTCCCTTTTGACTTACAAAACCACCAATCAGTTTTTTTTTAAAATTTATAAATTGGGTCAGCTCAAAACTTGAGACGTCTATTGAATAGACGGTCTCAAGTAAAAATTTGTGTTCTTCTAACACTTTTTGGTGCAAACTCATCAACCAAATCTTCATAGTGGATGGTCTCCAATACGTCATTTTCAATTGCTATCATTGCTAGTCCATTAAGTCTTTCTTGTAACATTGTAGATTGCAAATAAGACTTTAACAACTTTAATTTTTATAAACTCCTTTCTGCAGAAGCAACGGTCACAGGAATAGTTAACAAAATTCGATATGTAATTATTGTATTAGAAAAACAATCTAAACTTTTCAAAAACTATAATATATCAATCCGTCCCATATGCTCTCTTGACAAGATTTCTCTTAGCAACTTTAATTCCACTCATAATTCATTTCCATCAATATCAGATTGCTCATTATGATTCAATGCCTTTTCCAAATTATTACAACAAGAATTTTGTTGTTCTTTTTCGATTCCTTCTTTTGGGCTGTGGTTTTTCATTATTCATATTATTTTAGTTGAAAATAAAAATTAAAAAAATTCAAGATTACTTACTTTTAATGATGAAATCAAAAAAATGAAAAGTAACTGATAAAAAAATCAAGATTACTGATTTATAATGGTGAAACTCGAAAAAATGAAAACTAAAATTTTTACTTAGTATTAGATTCCGTGTGAAATTAACCAGAAATTTGTGCATCAATGAAATTTTTGCTTAACGATGGTGGTTATTAATTGATGGTAATTTGATAACCATTGAAGAGGAAGAAGGTAACTAAAGAAGGTAATGTGAGAGTACAATAACTTTTTTTAATTATTATTTATCTAGAATACCAATGGTCAAAGTTATTTTTTTATTGGGATGTGGGATTGCATTGTCTTTTCAATTTACAATGACATGGAATAATTATTTGATATTTTGGGCTATATGTTTATATTTTTTAGGCCCTCAAAATTTTCATCCCTATTTTTTTCAATTTAATTTGTTACTGAATCTGTCTCATTTTTATTTTTTAAATACGAGGGCCGGCCAATTTCCTATGCAAATTGTGCCTTGGCAGAGGACCCCAAAGTATAAAATGTTGTCAATCTGAGAAAAGAGCCTCTATTAGTAGTAGTCGTTGCAATTGGTTTTATTATAGTGAATATTCCCTTATTTAGAGGCGTATGAGACGTAAAAGAAAGGGAATATGTGTTAGAGCTAATCAGGGACTTTTGAAAAAACATTAAAAAATTGTTTATGGGCTTTGTCTTGGGCTCGAAGCCATTTGAAATGGTGTACATGAGCATATTCTTTTGGTACAATGAAATCTTTAATCTATATAAGCTGCACATCTACAACGAAGGGTGATTAATATTATTCCTTTATCTTTTTTGTGTTGTTCCATATTTTCTGATTGCTAAAAAAATTAAATATATCAAATATAATGAATATGGTGGAAGTATATTTCTTGTTGTCTTAATAAATTTTATACTTTATTTTTCGTTTTTTATTGTGTTATTAAGTTTCTAAGTGCATATAAAATTTTTGGTTTGCCAATTCATAAAAAGATCTTCATAAAATTTATTTATAAAATTGTTAAAATTTGACATTTCATATAAACTTAAATTGTATTAGAACATAATGTACAATAAAATAAATATAATAAGTTTTTACTGCTTTTTGCAAAAAGTATTTTGAAATAAATTATTAAAATAAAATTTTGATATTAATGGCCTAATTTTCAAGAATTAAAATAGGGACTACGAAATAAACGACTCTGACCTTATTATATGCCATTACATTTAATTTCTTAATCTCATATAATCATCAAGTGAAGCCAAATAGCCCGAAAAGAAAAGCTAACCTTAAAATGATCGATAATCACAAACTATGATTAAAGGTCAATTACACTTCACAAATTCTTATATGAGACAGTTTTACCGTTAGACATGCCTCATACTTTGTTTAAATAGCCTAATTATAGAAATTTTTTAGTTTAGGGCTTTTTATTTTTAAGGTCATCTCACCATGACGGTCTTATACAAAACATGCTAATTACACTTATATATGTTGTTGAACAAGAATATGGGTAAATATCCTTAGTGCTTCGCCAATATAAATGGCACGCCAAAAGACAACTTGTTCCAGTTGAGCATCATCTAACTGAACTTAGGGTCCTTTCTCCCCAATTAGAAATGACAACGGATTAAATTTGAACCACATTGATTGCGCTCAAATTTAAATTCGTTTTTTAAGAGAGGATCAAGATCTAGGTTTGGACACCACAGATTTGGGTCCAAAACAAATCAAACTTTATTTTTACGCATTTGGTTGGATTTTGATTCATATTACGATAACGATAGAGTTATAAACTTTAATAAGAGATAATAACATATAAAATTATTAATTAAACTCTCAGTATCCCACATAAAAGCAGGGTCTGAAAGGGGTTTTTTTTCCTAAATGATGCAGAAAAACCATACTTATTTCCCTCCAGAATGGATTAAAAAAGATACGCGCAGTTAAGAAACCCCCAGTTAATACCTGCGCTCAGTAGGGGTTAAACCCCAAACCTTCTGCTCAACATGCAGATGCTTTTTCCATTAAGCCACAAGTATTTTTAAAAAAAGTTTCTTACATAAACAAAAATTTCTTCGTAATAAAACTTATCATTTAAAATAACACAACTTAATCAACAAAGTAAATTAGTAGACTTTTAATGTTTTTTAAATAAATATAAATTATATATGTATAATATGTTTTTATACATTTAAAAATAAGTGAGGTATCCTAGATCCACGCCTCCGGATCCGAATAATATTTCGAGACTCGGACACGGATCCACCAATATTATATAGATTTAGATCCAACCCGAACACAGATGTGCTAGTTTTATATAGATTTAGATCCAACCCAAAGTGGTTTGGGTCCAAGATCAATTATCATTCATATCCTCTACTGCTAAAAAGTTATACTTTCTCTGTACTTTTAAATTTGCACCATTTTCTTTTTAATTTGTTCCATTAAAAATCTTATATTTTTATTTATGGTCATGACTCATATTTTTTTTTTTAAATTTTATCAACATATTCGATATGCTTTTTCATCTCACCCAAATATTTATCCCTTTTTTCCATAAAATATAAATTTATCTATTTATTTTGGTTTTTTCCCATCAATATACCTATGGAGCAAAATTAGTAGGATAAGGGGAGTAGTCAATTTGTTCAATACACTACCCCATACACACTATTATTAACTATTTGATTTTTGAATTGCTATTCATCGATCATTTTCAAAATGTGTTTAATTCTTAATCTATAAACATAGGCAAGTAAAAATTTGTTTATCATCTCAATGTAAATTTTTTTAAAATTAAATTTCATAGTTTAAAATCAACACAATTAGAGATATTATGAATCAAAATAGTGCATTAAAATAAAGTATAAAAATAAATAACACAATAGTGGTGGATAAAAGGGCATATCATATCATATATAAAAAAAATCAAACCCAGTGTTACTTAAAATGTAATGAAAATCCATTACTCAATCTAATGGTAAAAATTGCTTGATAGTGGAAAACAAGAGGAATTTTAAGATTTTATTTTTTATTTTATAATAGATGTCAAAATATTAGCATGGTTAATAGAGAAAAAATAATGGAGAGGATCCTAATATGTTCCTATAAAGCTTCGGTCAAGCATTGAGTTACTAGCCTACGCAAGACTTATGAGCCAACTTTAGAGGTGTTTAATTTGATTGAAATTATTTTCTAAAAAAGATTTACATTAAAACTTTTATTTTTATTACAAAGTAGGTTGAAAGAAGGGAAAAACCAAATGAAAATGGAACAAGCGACATTGTAAGAAATATTCAACCGTGAGTTGACTCACGATTCTCAGTCATTAAAACTATTTGTTATTCCGCAACAACCATCAGCCAACCAAATAACAAGGCAAATCACACCAGGATGGACCTTGCAATCAAGGCGGTGCAGCAAATGGGAAGGGGAGCTGGTGCTTCTTTGGAAGATAATGTGTGTGCATGATCATACAGGAGGGAAGAACGACGGCAACTCATACTCATACAGGAGGGAAGATAATGTGTGTGCATGTATAGAAAAATAGTGCTATTCTGACTCGTCCTCCTCCTGTAAGGAGCTTTCAAGCACAACTTGATGGAAAGACACACAATTTAAACCCACCCATCATGAAAAATAAAGAAAAAGATGTGGATGGCATTGCAAATCACCAACAACCACATCAATACATACAACATAATCATCACTCAAAAAACACAAGTATTCAGATAATATACATCGAAAAAAGTAATACAGAAGGGAACGTAAGATTGTGTATGCCATACCAAGATACCATATATCAGTATTAGAATTTAGAACAGGCACAATCCTTGATTAATCAACATGTTACAGCCTTACAGCTTAGTTTTAAAAGGCACAAGGTGACCTAAACCATAAAATATATAAAAGATCCCATAAAATACCACTGAAAAAACCCATTAGAGTAATAAAGAAGGGAAGAGGGAAATCGTAGTCTCTGCATCACACGGGCTTCTTAAAAGCTAAATCCAAAAGGCACTTAGGTGGTCTGTAAGGCACCCAAACGAGCTACTCGAAAGGAATCCCCTCACCCAACCTCACTAATGCACCTAGCCCATGTCCGCTCAAGACGAGCCTAGGCAAACATTTGAAACTAAGTGCTACAGTAATAGTGAAGTATGTTCAATAGCCAAATTATTAGGTTGATAATGAAAACAGGGCAAAGTATAAAAAGTAACACACATCAAAATAATTCTCCCACATGGTAGCAGAATATGATTCATATAACCATAAAATATACTCTACAATATAATAGAAAGCGTTTCCACAAGATAGAAGATGAAAAATTTCTCAAGTTTCTACCTTTCTTAGAAGAGGCTGCTATTCATTCACCAAACACCATAAGTCAATATCAGTACACTTAATTTATAAATGACCAATTTAAAATCTATCAAATCAAATACTTCTATTCAACCCAGAGACATTCCCTTATACCAACAACAATAAACATCAAAATTAATCGACTCTCACTTCAATTTCATCAACTTGAAAATATAACTAATTTTAGCGAACATCTCCCTTAATGGTAACCAATGGCAACCCAACTCATAAACAACAAACAAATAGAAGTATAAATTCGAACTTTTAAAGATTGAAATAGCAAAAACAACCAATTCATTCATACAAAAATATAATAAAACATAATTATATGTTTGTTTGTTTTTTTTCTACTATATGAATTCCAAACAAAAATTAAACATTACCACCTACCACTAATAAAACCATAAAAAAAAAACATAAAATTGAAATTCTTAGCTTATTCCTTTATCACTCACTCAGAGCGAGAAGCATACCTCTCAACCTTTTCATCATTTAAATTAATCCCAACCATGGCTTCCCCTAATCCACAACTAACCTCAGCCAACATTCCTGGATCACTATAATGTGTAACCGCTTGAACAATAGCTCTAGCCCTCCTACTCGGATCCCCACTTTTGAACACACCCGACCCGACAAACACTCCATCACAACCCAATTGCATCATCAAAGCTGCATCTGCTGGTGTTGCAACTCCACCCGCAGCAAATTGCACAACAGGAAGCCTTCCAAGCTGTTTTGTTTGCATCACCAAATCATAAGGAGCAGAAATCTTCTTTGCAAAGGTAAAAACCTCATCATCATCCATATTACGGAGCACCCGAATATCACCCATTACAGACCTAACATGTCTTACAGCTTCAATAACATTACCTGTCCCCGCTTCTCCTTTGGTTCGGATCATTGCCGCGCCTTCTCGGATCCTCCTAAGCGCTTCACCCAAGTTCCTACATCCACAAACAAATGGAATTTGGAAATTGTGTTTATTGATATGATTTTCATCATCAGCTAAGGTTAAAACCTCGGATTCATCGACATAATCAACCCCAATTGCCTCAAGGATTTGAGCTTCGACGAAATGGCCAATTCGGGCTTTAGCCATAACGGGTATGGTTACAGCCCGTTTGATATCTTTGATGAGTTGCGGATCCGACATACGGGCAACACCGCCTTGAGCCCGAATATCAGCGGGGACTCTTTCGAGGGCCATAACAGCACATGCACCGGCTTCTTCAGCAATTCTGGCTTGTTCGGGTGTGACGACGTCCATAATAACGCCGCCACGAAGCATTTGGGCGAGGCCCACTTTGACAGAGAACGGGGATTTGGTATTTGTTGAGGTTTCGGTTAATGTTCCGTTTCCATATAGGGTTACTACGCCGCTTCCTGACATGATTCTTTTGGGAAAATGAGAAAAGAATCAGGGGAAATGAGGAAGAAAATGAACCCTAAATTGAATTGAGAGGAGAGGAAGAAGGGAATTTATGGGTGGATGGGATGGGATGGGATTTTTTTGGGAGGAGGGGATTTTAGAGAATTGGGAAAGGATTTTTTGTGAATTGTGAGGAGAGGAAAGATGTGTTTGTCGATTTGTTGCAAATGGTGGTTATGTTTACGTAGTACTGTGTGGAAATAGATTTTGCTACAATAAATTAACTTTCCAATTTTTATTTTTCGTTATTTTTATCATTTTATCGTTACTCCTATTTTAAATTAATTTATTAAAATGACTAAAATATCCTTAGACTTAAAAATTTTAAAACTTCTATAAAACACTTTAAACTCACTCAATAACACTTTTATCACTTCAAAAAACACAAAATCTACACATAAAATTAATCGAAGCTAAAGTGCGATTGAACCTAAGAGGAGTCGTTAACAAAAACTCGAGATAATTTCTATTTTAATGTAATTCAAAATGCAAAAAAAAAAAATAAATAAATAAAAAATAAAAATTACCAGTCACACTTTTTGTGCGACTCGACCTAGGCTCAATCACACTTTTTGTGATGTGCGACTCGTCCTAGGCTCAGTTGCACTTTTTGTGCGACTGGTATTTTTTTTTTTTGTTTTTTTTTTTTGCATTTTAAAATTCTTCTTGTTTATTTAATTTATTTTTTAAGTTATTATTATTTAATAAATGTTGTAGTAAATTATTTTATTTTAATATATTATTATATTATGATAATATTATTATAATATAATAATTAGTTTTGAATTTAAATAATTTATTAAAATGTTTAATTATTTTTTAATATAATAACATATTAATTAAAATTTAGTTGTTAATTTTTTTTAATATAATAATTGTTAATAAAATTTTATTTTAAACAAGTTTTAAGTTCATGGGCAAATTCGTAATTTTATTAAAAGGATGGCGATAAAATAAAAAAGGTGACGAAATTTAATACTGCCCTTAACTTTTTTGTTAGCAGTCGGTTTTGGGCGAAACCGTCTCAGAATGAGACGGTCCAAAACAGCAGCCAGCTACATTTAAATAATTTTTAAAAAAAGAAAAAGATTAAATACATAAACTACTAAAATTAAAAACTGAAAAATTTAGGAAACCAATTTCAAAAACCGCCCAAACTCGCGAGAAAAAAAGGAAACAAATCAAACGAGATTTCCTCTTCCAATTTTTCGAAAAAAACTCTGCAATTCTCTCTTTAATTTCACGAAAATCTACATTCAAACTGTAAAAAACCTCAAAATGTCTGCAATGGAAGATCAATTATGCCATTTAAGTGTTCAGTTTCATGATTAACATGTTCAATTCTCTAAATTGAAGTTTGAATGTCTGCAATGGAAGATCAATTATGCCATTTAAGTGTTCAGTGTCATGATTAACATGTTCAATTCTCTAAATTGAAGTTTGAATGTCTGCAATGGAAGATCAATTATGCAAGTGTTCAGTTTCATGATTAACATGTTCAATTATGCCATTTATATATATGCTGCGAAAATATATAAATTGAAGTTTTATATATTTCAATTATTCTTTTACTTTGTTCAAATATGAATTGATGCTGTGCAAATGTTTGCATTCAATGAGAAGATCTTTTTTATATATGTAATTGAATATTATAAGCAAGCAATTGATTTACATTACAAAAACAACAATTGTACATATAAAGTATTCAATTATTTCAATAATTGTGTAAGTTTCAGATAAAACAATTGCAATACAATACGAAGGAAAGATTTGAATTTTCAAAAAAAAAAAAAAAAAGAAGATACCGGTCGCTAACAATGGAGGAAACTGATGCAAGAAGACAGTGCAACGAGACGAAAATGGATGATGAAAATAGGAAACTGAAATTTTGAGAGAGAATATGGAAAGTTTAGTAGAGAAATTTATGAAAGGAAAAAGTATTAATGGTGGTATGCTCAAGAGTCATATCAGGAAAGGAAAGATTTGAATTTCCAAAAAAAAAAAAAAAACAAAAAAGAAACAGAATTCTGGAGGGAAAAGGCGCGCGTGTGTATTACACGCGCCTAACATTGGGCCGACCCCGCTCCCTTCTTAGTATTAACGGTCTCGTCAAGTTTTTGTGTTTTCTTAGTATTTGTTCTTCTCGATTATTTTAGGTCGAGAAACGTCTTTTTGAAGCCTGGCCTATTAAGCAAGGTTATTAAGGATTGAGATTTTATTTAGGATTGTTGAAGGGGTGGGATCGAAATCGGTAAAATCTAATCGTAAGACCGCGTAATCCTACAAATATGCATTAATGTGCTTTAAATTACTTATTATCAATTACATTTGTAACCTTTTTAAGTTTTAAGGTTTAAATAACTGATTTGACTTCATCTATTAAGTTTTGAATAAAAAATAGTTTTAATAATCATTTTAAAACTACAAATCAAGAAAAACTTGAATTTTACAAAGGTATTGATATAATTATTTTAAATATATATTTATGCGTAGGTGTAATCTTTATTATATAAAAATGTTTTACGATTGAAACTACCTATGTAGGTACGAATCGTTGGATCGTAGGATTACAGAATCGTGGTATGATCCCACCACCTAAATTCTTGAGCTAAGTAGGATCGCACAATACTACCATATTAAGATCCTATCTACGATGTGGATCGGTCGCCTATATTTGAATCGTAAGATCGTAGAATCGTTAATCAGAATCGACATTCTGATAACAATACTATTAAGTCTAATTAAACTAAATATTGATAGTTCTAAAAAAACTAAATATTGATAATGGGCTGACCAAATAAAGGATGGTCTCTCAAAGAGACCGTCTCTTACAAGAATTTGTGATTATTTTATGCGCGGATTTCAATCTACATTTAAAAGTTAAATAGTTTTAATTTTAAGTTTTTTAAAATTCTAAAAAGTTAATATTTAGAAAATATACATTGAGACGAATCTATCAAAATTCCAATTTATTATGTTTTTTCATATAGATCGATCGATGAGAAATCATAATCAAAGTTTGACACTAAACTTCGTAAATTCTATTTGAGAAAAACATAAAAATGAGGGAGTACTAATTTTTTTTATCTCTTGCTTTCTTTGTTCATCTCAATTTGTTCTCTTTCATTTTGCATATTTTCTGACAATGATTTCACCTTTTTTTTTAATTTTATTCACAAACTTATTATCTCTCCCATCTTAACTATTTATTTCTATTATGTACTTGTTTTTGTCTTAATATCCAATCAAATTATCTTTTCTACTAAATTTTACCTAAAATAATTTGGTTTAATTCTCATAAGAACTGTAAGAGTAAAATTTAAATTGTAATTAAGGCCTGAGAAGGATAAAAAAAATTATACCCATAAAAGTATGTAGTAAAGTAAGATAAGACAAAATAAAAAATACAACAGGATAAGGCAAGATAATAAAATGAACAAAAAAATATAAACACAATCAAAACAGTCAAAATAATAAACAAAACATTGGTGTAGATGTAGGTAATCATCCAAGCTATATTGAATTTTGTTGATAAGGGGGTGTTTGGCAAATTAGCTTATTGAGTAATTTTAGCTTATTTTGATATAAATAGAGGGTTGGGTGGTCAAACCAGCTAATGCTAGTGTTTGGTTAATTAGCTGGTTGAAACAACTTATTGATACGAATAAGCTGTTTTTGAACAAGTCGCTTGTAGCAGCAGGTTCAAATTCAGCTGGTCAAACCAGTTAATAAAATTAGCTGGTCAAATCAGCTACTATAATCAGCTATCAGCCATTTGCCAAACGCCCTCAATATTAACCAAAATTGAAATGTAAAAATGAGACTAATGAAAATGATACTTTTGGTTATAGTGTAGATTGAAAGAGGAGAGTTAGTTGAGAATTGAATTTAGGACAATATTCTGGATAATCATACTCTTTGTATTTCATGAGTTTGCAACATTTTTATTTGGGTAATGTCCATATTTATTAATTTAATTTAGGAAAAATTACTGTGAATAATACAAGGTTTTGTTAATTTTCCTACAATAATACCAACTATTAATTAACCATTAATAATACCAACTCAAGGGGTATTTTCCTAAAATAATATCAACTTTAGTTTATTAACTAATTTACCAGTTATTTTTGTCTTATAATCACCTATAGTTTGATTTTTAACATGTTAGGAATATTTTAGGAAAACACCCCTAAAAATTGATATTATTCATGATTAATTGATAGTTATATTATTTTAGGAAAATTTGCAAACATATTTTTTCTTTTTCTTTCACTTTTAATCTTATATATACAATTTAATTGTAGTCTCGTGATGCTATTTCGTAAACGGAGGAGTAAGCTTATTTTGAAAAAAAAAATAGGCAAAATGAATAGAATATTTAATTTTTATCAACTACAGACTTTTACGTAGCTCATAAGAATCTGAACCATAAATAGAATACTAAGCACACACATTCTTTGAGAAAATCATGAATTTAATTGTGGAGAAAAGACAAAAAATATATATGAGAATCATAATTGGACTCGTCTTCCTCTTTTATAAGG